>NW_016157241.1:82588-85927 GCF_001687245.7 Rhagoletis zephyria
TTCAATTAAATTTACTTTAATATAAAACCAATGACTTTCACTTAGCTTCAATTATTTCACACTCTGATGCTCATAAGCACTTTTTATCACTACTTTAACACAGAACTAGCACAATGAACTTATTAAGTAGAAAGCCAAAATCAGAGCACAATAAAGTACAACCTCACAGCTTGACGTTTGCTGTAATGAGTTAAACGTAATACTTTCTTTGATAATGGATACTAGTTGCACAATTTTTAAGGCGGGTATCGCCAATGTCAGGTATGTTGAATGCATCTATCGGAGCAGTTTCCTTATAAAAGTTAAAAATAATGTCTCAGATGCGCATTTTGGGGTAGGTATCTTAAATGTGCACTTAAGCATAAAGGCAGCTAAGCAAAATATACTGTAAACGAACATAAAACCGACGCACAGTGCGGCCGAAATCCAGAAATTTCGTACTAGGCGGTTTTTGGGGTTATTAATTACCAATCCGCTGTCAGAATTGCGAAATTCACAATGGCGGCTCCAGTATAGCGTCCGGTAAATTTTGAGCTTTTTAATTAGATTTTTTAGAAAGATTTTGAGTATGCCACTAAATTTTAGTGTCACAAAGTCCAAGTTTGAAGCAGTTAGGACTTGCCGTCGATTTTTCACAATTTTTTTTGTAGACGGTGCCAGTCATTTTCTCTCATACGAAGTATGTTCGATGATATGAAGTAAATTAGCAACACCTTCAACAAAAAAAAATTTTCAAAAATCAGCCGTAAGTCTCAACTACTTTAAACGTGCTGTTTATTACACTTAAAGTAAATGGGCTACAAAACTGCATGCTCAAAGTCTTCCTGTGAAATCTAATTAAAAAGCTTGAAATTTTTACATACAGGTGAAACTAATATGTATAAGCATATTAAGAAAAAAAAACAAAAAACGATATAAGAGCAGAAATGTGCAGGGCCGTCGAGAGAAAACTCGGGTCCGGTACTAAAAAATCACGGGCCCCTATATATACATTAGGGGTATTCTCGAAGTCTTGCACGATGCACGGATTGCACGAAATGCAAAAATACTATTCCAAATTTCGAAGAGTACGAGAACACCCCATTGCAAAGTGGTAGCATGCATGGGGAGCAAGCAGCGAAATTATGTATCAAATACAATAACAAGAGACAGCAAAAAAAAAATTAAGTGAGCGAGATGAGAGGAATGAGAGAAATATGTAGCAATTCCAACAACAAAACAACTAGCACAGGGTCGCTATTATCTTGCTATGCTATTTTGCAAAATATATACATGGGTTTCGACGTTGCATATTTTGCAGCGATAGGAAATGTTGTTTCCCATGAATTTTCTTGTTGTGTGTTTGCAATTTATGCAATCCGTGCAATCCGTGCTACGTGCAATGGCTTTGCAAGATTTGGAGAATACCCCTATTGTATTAATTTAAAAGCATGTGACCCAAGTCGCCGAAATCGAAACCAAGGAAAAAATTTTTTCTCAGGTTTCGCAGATTTTTGATTATATCTGGGTCATGCATATTCTAAGCTATCGGACAACGTAAATATACACGAATCTTCTTCTCTCAATCATGAAAATTCACTCACTCCTGATAAACCTTTAAATTACTGCAAATTAAAAAAGCACAACATGAAATTAGGGGTTGTTTATATTTAAGGACCACCATTTTACAACGTTACAACGCTTTTATCAACTTGCAATGTTGTGTGTCCAGAAACTTTCAATGTTGTGGATCCAGAAACTTTCAATGTTGTGTGTCCGACACCAAAGCAAAGCTTTGAAAAGTTCCTATAAAAAAGCATAGTGCATAGGGCGACAGCTGTAGTGAATAGGGCAAGGTAGATGAAATCTAGATGTCGCCCTATGTACTACGTTTGCTACAGCGGAAATAGACGACACGCCATTTCTTTAAATAAAATTAATTGGTGCTCGTTTGTATGTACATACATATGTAAATGCATGTGTGTGCACCTTTCTATTAATATCGTTGAATTATTTTAATATCTATTGCAAAATTTTATTCAGACAGGACTAAAAAGTAGAAAATAAATAATATAAAAAAAACTTTTTAATATACAACGCTTTTATAAATGGACTAAAAAGTAGAAAATAATACTTCTCAGTCCCATAGAATTTGTTTTGATAACTTTTGATTTTGAAATTTTAGCAAAAGTCATTATAAACAATCTATGAAATTGAAAATGAAAAACGTGGAGCGCATGCAATACAAAGCATTCGATTTAATTGACAATAGTCAAACTACATAACGTAGACCTAAAATTTCTACAGCGAAAGTAGAACTTTGAAATCGATTTTAAGCGGTCGTTATTCATATACCCACATACATACATACATATATTACTTTTCATATCAATTCAAGTGTATTACATGCGCCCCACGCTTTTCATTTTCAATTTCATAGATTGTTTATAATGACTTTTGCTAAAATTTCAAAATCAAAAGTTATCAAAACAAATTCTATGGGACTGAGAAATATTATTTTCTACTTTTTAGTCCATTTATAAAAGCGTTGTATATTAAAAAGTTTTTTTTATATTATTTATTTTTCATTGTACTTGCTTTTCTTCGCTTGCCCTGTATTACTTTGAAGTTAATAAAAACAGTGATCGATAAAATAATCAGCGTTTAACTTTCTAAGTGAAAATAAAGTCAGCAGCATTTCTTATGTAATGTAACAGTCCAAAATATCAAAAGGTTTTTTGCGCGGAATCCACCAGACTAAAGAATTGAAAAATCTGGTTTCTTCGTGTATTTTCGGCCTTCTTTCACAATCAAATAAAGCAGTTTCTTCATTATCCATATGTTTTCGGTGGAAAACTATTTGTAACGTAAAACGCGACACATACGGGCATGCTTATGCATATAAACTAGCACACAAATGCGAATAATTTTGCCCTGACAGACGTCAGTATTGCGGATTAACGAGCCGAGGGTCGTGGGTTCGAGTCCCACGGCCAGTAGGATTTTCATCTATTTCGTTTTTATAAATTTTTTTATAAGTTCTATATCTTTTTAACATTGCTTTCAGTTAGTTGTTGTTGACTTTTTAATAAAATTACTCTAAACATTTAAAATAGCTAATAGTAAAATAAACAAGTAAGAAAGTCTAAGTTCGGGCGGAGCCGAACATTAAATACCCGGCGCAAGTATTAAATATATGTTTTCCACCTTTCCGAAAGCTACCGCTACATGATAAGCCGGGGTGTATACATTTTAAGTAAATTAGCGTCCTTAAATTTCGAAATATTGAAATTTCAAGCATATCTGAAATTTACCGTTATATGAAAAGCGGCCTCAATTTTAGTCCGATTTCAACAATTT
>NW_016157241.1:85978-98640 GCF_001687245.7 Rhagoletis zephyria
TTTCATTCTGATCATTTATGTATACATTTGTCTATATCTATCTCGATTCGTTTTGCCTGTTACAAACAACCGTTATGTGAACAAAGTTATAATACCCTTGTGCACAAGTGCGCTCGGGTATAAAAATGTGATATAAAATAAAAAACGTGATATAATAAAAGTAAGTAAGCCGCTGTGGTGTAGGGGTAAGCAGTGCGCGCTTACACTGCGCAGGGCCTGGGTTCAATCCCCGGTCAAAGCAACATTGCAAAAATATAGAAAAAAGGTGTTTTCTTAACTGCGGTCGCCCCTCGGCAGTCAATGGCAAATCTCCGAGTGTATTTCTGCCATGAAAACCAGCTTCTCATAAAGTACAATCGCCGTTCCGAGTCGGCGTAAAACTGTAGGTCCCTCGCCTTTGTGTGACAACTTCAAGGCGCACGCCACAATTTGGAGGAGAAGCTCGGCCAAGCACTAACATATGTGTAAGCGCCAATCCATTATTATTATTAAATATATAAATAAAATAAAATAAATAACAAAAATAAAAATTTTTTCGCAATCGCTCCAACCGAGGATTGAACCTGGCAGCTATAGGCTTGTAGCCCCCAGCCAGCAACAAAGCCGAAAACCAATCCGAAAAAGGACAAAAAAGTGGATGAAGTGCGGATTTTTGTCCGTTTACTGATTCCATTTCCGGATACTTTGACGATCCGATTTCCCACTAAAGTGTGCGACAGAAACGTACGTACAGACAACAGTATGTGAAACGGATACGTTTTCGGCTGTTTTTTCTGAAATTTGTCTGATAGAATTTTTCGTTCAATACGCTTTCCTTCTGCACTTCACAGATACTTTTTCATGGTTCAAAAGAAATAAAATAAAATTAGGAAGCGCCTGACGGAATTCGAACCCGGCACCTTCTGGAAGCTAACGAATAGCGGCACACCCCTCTGCACGCTCAGCCACTGCCGACTACGCATGTATGCTTTCAAATGTTTAGCTTAAGCAAATAAAATACAACTATTGCTTTCAAATGACACCATCTTTTTCGAACGTTTTCCGGATACGAAAATTGATGATAACTGTGGAGTTTTTTGTATGCGTTTTCAGATACGGAAAATTAAACTAAACTGCACTGTCGGCAAAATTTACGTTTCTTTGCTGGCTGGGACGCAACTCTCACTACTCGGCTAGCGCGGATGCCAAACTCGCTTGCTTTGTTTTCTTATTTGTACAAAAGACAACAGCTCGCCGTTTTTACCAATGTTTTCATCGAAAATTCCCCTGATCCGAGTTAATTCCCAAAAATTTCGTGCATTTGTTCGGCTGCTTATGCACATTTTAAAGAGGAACATATGAGTTAAAGCAAATAAAGGCTGTTTATGCAAATAAGCGAGCCCGTTTGTCAACCGTAAAAGAGTCTTTTTTACTAATTTAATTTTCAGGTAAAATTATTTTTATTTAGTTAGAGATAGGGCTCAATTTGAGAGCAACATTGTAAGCTATTGAACGTGCTATTGACTCATAGCTGAAATTTATATTCTTTTTAACTCAAATCCTTTTCTTCTTTTTATTATTTTGCGCTGTAACCCCCTAGCGATTTTGGCCGAGTTTAACAAAGCGCGCCAGTCGTTTCTCTTCTGTGCAAACTGACGCCAATTGGAAATGCCAAGTGAAACTAAGTTCTTCTCCACCTGGTCTTTCCATCCCAGTGGGGGCCTCCCTCTTCCTCCTATGTAAAAGAAGAAGATTTTTTGATTAGATAATCAAAATCTATTAGAATTATTTCAAGTATTTTTCTAGTGCTATTATTATCCTTCAAAATGCACTCTCGAATGGTGCTATAAGACTTTTCCTTCAAGAGTTACGTCCGCTTTAACCGTCTTGTCCTCGAATCTAACATCGCCATAGTTTCTGAAGGAAAACTCGTAAAGCAACCTTCTAAGGCGCATTTAGAATGGTAAGAATAGTACTAAATGTCATAGAGGAAATAAAAGTGGCCATTAAAACCTTTTTTCGTGTACTTAACCCCGGAACCTCAATATCTTGGCACAGTTGTAAGCTCCAGTTCGAGTTCTAAGCAGAAAATTACTTCTGAAACGACTTACAGCTGTACAGCAACAGAAGTCTGTATTCATAATTATTATGTTCTTAATTTCTTTGGATTACATGTCAAATCGCAAGTCTGCTTAATTCATGCTACTTATTGCATAAAACAGACTACAAGCTATTTTTTGCAAATATTGACCTCAAAATTAATTTTATCCATCCTTAAGCTAAGAAACTGTGTACCAACTTTTGAAAACATTATATAAGGAGCGCAGACTTTTTCGATAATATAAAGCAGCTGTCGAAAGAAGAAAAACTATCCGAAAGTTGTATTCTAGCGAGTTTCAGCGGGTTTTAAAAAGGAACAGTAACAGTCCCCGTTTTGGCCCATATGATAATTATATTTAATTTATAGAGTCGGAAAGAATCAGCACGATTCGTAATATGTTTATAATGAAGGCCTATAACGAAGGAGCAATTACATTGTAAAAAAAATAATAACAAGTTGTGGTTCTGATATTTCGGGCCCCTTTCCCCAATTCCCCTACCTGGGTCCGCCACTGATGTACGAAACTTTCGTTCATAATGCGAACACATTTTTCACAACGAAACAAGATTTTACGAACCATTCGTAAATATAACGTAGGCACTTTCGTAAGGCATTTTTTTAGTACAATTTACGAAATCTTACGTTTATTTTACGAAACACATTGTAAATTACTGAACAAATCTCTGTACGAATAATTTTGTATATTGTACGAAGGCATTCGTAATATTTACGTGTGGTTTTAAAATATACGAAATCTACAATTCTGTATTCGTTCGATTTACTTAATACTTTCGTACATAGAACAAATGCAGAAAATGTTTTTTTAAATTCGTACGACAGAAGAATAATTTCGTACAGGTTTCAGAAAAACTCGTTTTCAAATGATTAAAATTAATTAATTTCATTTGTATTTGCGATCTGTGAACGAATTTTATAACAACCATTTGTTTTCGTTGCCTGGAGACGATTTTTTTTTTTGTTTTCATTCGGAAGAATTTATTTTTTAATTTGCGTTCTAATTAACTTCCAAGGTAATTATATTCTTTTCATTCGTTACATACGAATGAATATGAACTGACTGATTCGTTCTCTGCCGCAAACATTTGCCCGAATTCATCACTATTTAGCTATGTAAATATATGTTGAAGAAAATTTGTTTATTTGAATTCACTTGTTTTCACAGCACAGAATTATAAATGAAAATTATTTCAAATATCTATATATCTACATATGTATAGGACGAGTTCCAAGTTGCATGCTGCTTTATTTGTATAATATTGTGTATACATTTCGCAGCAATACAAAACAACATGCAACTATGAACTCGCCCATAATTATGTACACTAGATAACAAATTTTCAAAAAAGTTCTGAGCTCTGGCATTTGACCATCATTTCATATTTAAAAGTTTCCGCTGAACCCAAATATGAAGTTAGATATTAAGATAGTAGAACATTTTCCGACATATAGCCAAATTTCTGATCTTCGAGATCTGAAAAAAAGTACACCCACCTAATTTAAATTACTTTTCCCAACTGGTCAATCTCAAACTTTTATTTTAATATTAATGAAGCTTATTAAATTTGCTATCATATACATATGTAATAACATTTCCCAATCGGATTAGTAGTTAGGAGCTATACATTTAGTTATGGACAAATTTGCGTATTTTTTAACAAAATTTTCTTCGGTACAAACACCAAGATGAAGAAATATGTTCACTTCCGGTTTCTTTCTTGTACGTCAAAGAAAGATCCTTTATAAATAAAATAAGACCCAGCTTATCTAAATTGAACTAAAATTTGTATAAAAGCCTGTTGCATGTATTTTCACTTAAGTGCTTTTTTATTATTCAATTTAGATAAGGTGGGACTTATCGTTTTCACAAAATGTCATGCTTTAACATCCGAGAAAGAAACCGGAAGTTAACAGTTTCTTTCATGTTAACACTTGTGCCGAAAGTATTTTTTTTTTTTGGAAATTTCGTAAAATATTATGAAAATTTTCGAATAATCAATGAGCCAATTTACACGATGACTTTTCAGCGAAATTAAAGAGGTTTTTCAGATGTTTCGCTTTTATCGAAACACAGTTTCGTATTTTTATTTTGACTTCGAGATTCGCCTCGCTTTAAAGATGAAGACGAAAGAGTTGAAAAATAAAATTCGACGTTTAAATGTCAAAAAAACGCAAGACACGCCGTAAATAAAAAGTCATCGTGTAAATGCACGACTTTTTAAAAGGGAACGAGCAAAAAACGCAGGTGCCGTTGACATAGATAGATAAAAGAAAATTTAAGAAGCTTCGCTATTGTAAAAACAAATTTGAGATTGGCCACCTACATATGTACATTCAAAAATAAAGAGCGCAGTTAAGTGAGTGGACTTTTTTCAGATCTAAGAAATTTGGCTATATCTCGAAAACTGTTCTACTATCTTAATATCTGACTTCATATTTGGATTCAGCGGAATACAGGTCGGATTTCTTGTAAACTACATAGTGTTTTGAAGAATTTTATAATAGTTTTTTTAAGCTAATCCTAATGTAATAAATTTTCATTTAGTTTAACAATTAACAGGTTGTTGATTGAGTCGCTACTTAGTTTTGTTCTTTCCTTTGATAAGATGCGCTGAAAGATCTTTTCGACAGATTATACTCTTCTTCAAAGTCTACGTATGGGTCATCAGGCTGTATATTTAGAGGATTGGAGCTACTGGCATTGCCTTCCTCGTTAGGAGAATTTTTCAGTGAATTTTTAGTTGCATAATAATAACAATAATAGATTGGCGCTTACACATATGTTATTGTTTGGCCGAGCTTCTCCTCCGATTTGTGGCGTGCGCCTTGATGTTGTCACACAAAGCGGAGGGACCTACAGTTTTACGCCGACTCCGAACGGCGATTGTATTTTTATGAGAAGCTGTTTTTCATGGCAGAAATACACTCGGAGGTTTGCCATTGCCTGCCGAGGGACGACCGCTGTTAAGAAAAAAAACCGTTTTCTATATTTTTCTGATGTTGCTTTGACTAGGGCTTGAACCCAGGCATTGTGGAGTGGAAGCGCGCACTGCTTACCACTACACCACAGCGGCCGACTTGCATAAGTCTCTAAAATTGTGCCTGAAAAAAATGTAATTTAAAGTGAATTATACAGGTGTTCACGTTGAGTAGCATTTTAGATGTAAAGTTGCTACGTTGCAATCTAGCACGTATTTTGTTGTTAGAAAAGCAACAAAATCGTGCTAGATAGCTACGTAGCAACTTTACACGTAAAACGCTACACAACGTGAGCTCCCCTTATACTAGAGTGGATTCCGATGTATTTTTGTGCGCTGGGGTCCGAAACTGTCCATCACGTCATGATTTTGAGAAAAGTGGGGATTTTGGAAGTTTTTACAAATTAGAAGTTTTAAATAAAACTGTGGATTTTGTGGCCTTAGGACAACTTTTTGGTCCTTGCGTCCACCATCTTTAATAGCCATTCTGATTTATTAAAATCTAACATCGTCAATGCTATTTAATAGTTAATTTACCATTCGATCGTAATCACTGGGACTTAAAGGGTTAACCTCAATTTATTCAAAACAGTTTAATTTTTAAGTTGTATATACATATGGCTATTGCAGTAGCTAGATTCAAGCTTTAATTAAAGCATAAGTAAGTGTAAAAACACTTTTTTTTTAGTTTTTACCCTCACTTTTCTCAAAACCATCATGTGATGGGTACCTTTGGAACCTCAGCGCACAAAAATACTTCGGAAACCAAAACAAACTGAATTTTGTAGACCTATTTTAGTGCGGAAGAAATAAAGTAAAATTTTAAAATGGCACCACCGAGGTTACCATAGCTATTTTGCGATGGTCGTTATTGAAATAGAGATTCGAAAAAATTTAAGCGAGGATCGAAGTATAATGCAGACAAAAATGCAACATGTTCCAGTAGTTTGGTTTTCTCTTTTGCATGAATCCTAATAACTTTGCTGCGTACCCATTTTCACTTTTCTTATTTGATTTTACCTCGCATGCAAGCCAATCGCGATAAAAATCACCAGTTATATATTGTTCAGTTTGAAGATATTTACTGCATTCTGCCTTAGGTGAAAATGCAGAAACAAATCGTCGTTTAAAGTGCAAAACCGCGTATCAACAAAATGCAAAACCGCTTATCAGCAAAATGCAAAACCGCGTATGTGGAGTTGTAGAAATTATTTTGTAGAGAGTAAAAACACTCATATTTCAAAATGGTTCTCTTTTTTATAAAGCAATCTCATATCTGGCTAGTATATTTCAGGACGAATGGATAAGGATTGAGCCAAGAGTTTGTGTGAGCAAATCCAATTTTTGGCAGCCAATGTCAGTTACGCGGTTTTGCAGAATGACAATACGCGGCTTTGTACTTTAAACGACGAAATGTTTCTATAAAAGTCCAACCCATCTCGCTATCAAACTCAATTTCATTTTCATTTAAATTTATATAATCTTCCAAGTTAAACAAAGCTTCCATCATATTAAATGTGGAGTTCCATCGTGTGATGTTATCTATTGGTGGCATAGAAATGGAATTGTTATGTCCACTCTTTACTGCTGATCTTAATTTTTTTACAAGAGTTCTGCATGCGTCTAGTTCTTTTTCAACAGTTTTAAAGAAGTCATGTGCAGCCAAATGAGTAGTGTCCGCTGCACATCTAACAACAGGTAAGAGTGATTCTAACCGGACAATTAGCTTCAGCATTTCGTGACTGTCGTCTTCTATATCTGAAGCATACTCCATGGCATTAGCGCACACAAGGGGTGGGTTTTGGGGTTCATTTTTTTCTTGAGAGCTGCAAACTGATTTAAGCAATTTTGGTAGAAGAAAATTTCTTTTCCATTTCTCGTCCGTCGTTTTATATGAATTTTTCGTTTTTCTTGAGAGTTCAGTTAATTTTTTCGGTATTCGAAATATTAAAAAAATTTAGCAATCGTGAAAACTCACCATCTCTATCGAAAACCAGAAAGCAGAAATCGAAAAAATTAGCATAAAAGTGCAAAAATTTATGGAATAAATAAATTTATTTTTACTGACTCTTTTAAAATTAGGTACTTTTAAAAGAACTTTTAAAAGAACTTTTAAAAGAACTTTTTATTAAACAAGTAGTTTTTAAGGAAAGAGCACAACCGACTTCAAATTTAGGGGTACCGTTAATTTCTTCATGATCCAATCATCGGATCTCTAAACCAAATTACGGGACGACCCTTGAGGTACCATCTTTCCAATAAAAAAAGGATTATTGAAATCGGTTCACGTGGTCAAAAGTTATGTATTCCGGCGTATTGATAACCTCCTCTTTTTTTGAAGTCGGTTAAAAGTGTTTGAGTTCTGTTAATCTTATGTAAATAAAGTGCAGTTTATGGATTTTAAAACGTTTATTTATTTATTACATACTGTACATAAAACTTGCATGAATGTATTTTAAAGAGCGTATTATCTGAAGCAAATTTTCAGTATTTTCCGGTGATATATATTCAGAAATATAAAACCCCCCCTAAAATATATTCCTGGGTGCGCCCCTGCTTCATGGTATCATTGTGCATTCCTTCTACGTCTTTAAGCAAAAGTTTTGAGGCCTTAATTATGTTGGCTCCATTGTCACTGGTTGTGGAGTAGATTTGTCTCAGACTTATTTCATAGTTATCCAAACATTTTGATATTTCGTCTTTGAGAAAATTTGCCTTTGTCTCAAATGAACCATACCGATTGTATGGATAACAATTTTAAAGTTTTTTATGTATTGACCATTTATACCTAGTATACTTTTACCCAATCGGCTTGCAACATCAAGTTTTAGGCTGATCCTTTTATTTTGGATTATTTCTTTTAATTTAAGTTTGATGTTAGCTGCACATGTATTCAAATGCTTAGTAATTTTCTTCGAATTTAAATTTAAACCATAAGTGTCATTAAACGGTTGTATCATTGTTTTAAAGTAGTTGTCATCGTCAAAAATTCTAAAAGGTATGTTTTTCACGGTGACTAGCTCCACGCAGCTATTCATAAAGTCTTCTTTGTTTAGCTTTAATTGCGCAATTGTTGTGTTTTTGTCGATGCCGTATCAGACATGTCTGTGAAGTTGGCATACGGTATGACGCAAAATGGAAAAAAAGTTGTTCTGAGTAGCCTTCCAATAGTTCTAGAGTTCTTGAAAAGGAACAAAAAAGTTCTGGATATTTTCACACAAAAAAATTCATTTGAAAAGTGGGTATGCCAGATTCACGCAGCATACGACATGTGGCAAAAAGGCAAATAAAAAGTTGTTCTGAGCAGCTTTTCAATAGTTCTAGAGTTCCTGAAAAGGAAAAAAAAAGTTCTGTAAAATTACGCAAAAAAACCACTTTTTTCGAAAAAGTCGAAAATGTTAAAATTTCGAAAAAAAAAATTAAACCTGTTCTGAGTAGCTTTTCAATAGTTCTAGAGTTCCTGAGAAGGAGAAAGAAAGTTCTGCAAAATTACGCCGAAAAAACCTTTTTTTCCAAACAGTGGAAAATGTAAAATTAAAAAAAAAAATATAAAAATAAATCTGTTCTGAGTAGCTTTTCAACAGTTCTAGAGTTCCTGAGAAGGAGAAAGAAAGTTCTGCAAAATTACACCGAAAAAAAATTTTTTTCGAAAAGTCGAAAAAGTTAAATTTTTCAAAAGTAGATTTTCAAAAGTTCTATAGTTCTTGAAAAGAAAAACCATTTCTGCAAAATTACGGAAAAAATGTTTATTCATAGTTCATTATGTTTCATTTCAGAATTTGTATTCTTTTATATACACAACCATACATGGGCTAACGATTTCGATTTCTTCAACATGAAATCTTTTTTTTTCATATCATCGTTCCGGTACCAACCTTGGCCATTATAGGTGTAGGCCACGTAGAGCCATCCAGCGCGAAAGTAGTGTACAAGGTCTTTCAATTCATATATATCCCTTTCCACTATCAGTTTCATTGGTATGTCTCGAATCTGACATGGTGTTCGGGTCATTTTGATGAGATTGATATAATCGTAATTTGTGAAATCATCTGTGTCAACGAATAAATGGGTTCCGTAAAAGCGTTCGACAGTTGGAGTCTCGCCGCAGCACATTAATATAGATTTTCGGGAATCATCCACTGGTTCTTGGAGATGCTGAAAACCGCTTTTAAAAATGATTGTCATATTAATTTTCAGAGTTGGTTCTATTATAGTATTTTTTACTTCGCAAATCAAGCAAGTTGCGTTTTGTTGGAAACTGGGACAGTTGATCAGTAGCTGTTGCGATAGATCTATTGCATTTATTTGCGCATCAAGTTTCTTGGTGTGTCGTTTACGTTCTTGCATTTGGAATAGTTTAGTTCCAAGTAGTATCTCAGCCCGCAAACGATAGTGATCTGCAAGAACGGCCTTTTTGTCTAAAATTTAGGAATTCAGTCGAGCCATCCCTATTTGCTGAGCTTCTACTATCCTTGCTGTATGCTGACGATGTGAACACGCACTCCATTTGGATTTGACAGATGGAGTCGAAAGCACAAGTGTTGTTTACTGATAATATTGAGTCCAGTGTTGTCACTATTGGTCTTTTCCGACCAAATTTGGTCGCTTCTTTTTCATTTGGTAGGTTGGTAGGCAAAGTAAGATTTTGGTCGGATAGTTGAATTATGTTTTTAAATTCTTAATTAAAAAAATATATATTTCAAACATCATTTTGCATACAAATATTTGCCAATTGTACCTTTCAAACATTTGCCAATCCTGCCTTTAAAAATAAGAAACCTAGTTGGTTTGGCCATTGTTGGAGCCAATGTTTTGGCTGGAGACTTGGGCGGGCTGAAAACATTATTGAGTGCAGAAACCGAATTATTTTATATAAAGTGCACATGCTACTCACTTCACCCTTGCTCGACCTACGCTTGTAAAAAATTGCCGAAAAGCGTTGAGACACTGTGCCGCAACATATGTATATAGTTTCTTATCCCACAATCCAAAGGGGATACTTGACCTGAAGGAATTTCGGAACTACTGTTCGGTAAAACCCCACAAAATCTTGGGCATATCTCAAACACGATGGCTTTCACTAGAAAGCGTTGTTAAGTATAGTTGAGCAATGGGATAGTTTGAAACTGGTGGAAGGAATGTGTTGCAAATGCTATTTTTTATTTCTAACGTATGTATATTTTGCCCATAATTAACACTCTTAACAAAGAGTTCCAAGCTGAAAGCTCTCATTTGCCATACTTATATGCAACAATCAATGCACATTATCTATTAATTCTGAGTAACTTTATTAAAAAAGATGCCATCAGTAACAATATTAATATTGATTTTAAAATGAGAATAATCATATTAAAATATCTGACATTTTTGTTGGAACGAAAGCTGAGATGTTTATGAAAAGTAATGTCAATTCTTCTGAAATTCTTGAAGTTAAAACCAATATATTAAAGTTTTAAAGTGAGGCTAAGTGAGCTTGATATTTTCAGCGATCTGGATATTGATATGTTTTGGGAAAAATTGTATTCTTTTAAAAATGGAATGAATGAAAATAGCGGCTGTAGAACGAAAATTTTCCACACTTTCTTTGATAAAAACTAAACTAAGAAATAAATTTAAGATTGACAGTATCAATAGCATAATGTTATGCAAGGAACTTGTAAACAAAAATTAGCCGCACTATGTGTTGTCAGCTGCTAAAGATTTTCATGTGTAATTAATTGATTTAAACTTAATAATAATAATAATAATAGAATGGCGCTTACACATATGTTAGGATTTGGCCGAGCTTCTCCTCCGATTTGTGGCGTGCGCCTTGATATTGTCACACAAAGTGGAGCGACCTACAGTTTTATGCCGACTCCGAACGGCGATTGTACTTTTATGAGAAGCTGTTTTTCATGGCAGAAAAACACTCGAAGGTTTGCCATTGCCTGCCGAGGGACGACCGCTGTTAAGAAAAAACCTTTTTTCTATATTTTTTTGCGATGTTGCTTTGACCAGGGTTTGAACCCAGGCGTTGCGGGGTGGAAGCGCGCACTGCTTACCACTACACCACAGCGGCCGACAATTGATTGATTGATTGATTTAAACTTACTTTTAAGAAATTAATTGATACCCGCTGGTTTTAAACCACGTATACTTCATTAAATGTTCATGTTTTAATCAAAGATTTACATATTTATGCAAGTTAACAAGAAGATGTATCTACATCAATAATTATGCTCGCTTAAGTACCCGCATCGAGGTACTTAAGCGGGTTCTTTTAAGTACTGATTTGCTTGACCTTGGTTTGTCGGTCCAAACAGGAATCTTTATCTACGGTTGATGGATAGCTCGTTGCCAATGGATGGTGGCAAGAAAGTGGCTGACTTACGTGTAATGATTTTGTATTACCGGCTTATGGTGACTCAATTGCTGTCAAATGAATAGTCCAGATTTGATGCTCACAACTTCTTTATTCTACGCAACAACATGGATGGGGATTTGCCAGAAGGAATGTGACGGCACCTTTTGCCTCTATTAATTTCCACTGAAGGGTGAGTATCGACTCCCCGAATGCCGCCAGCTTTTAATACAAGCTTTTAATCCACTTTTATTACTTGGTTGTAATCCGTTCTTGCGAGAGCTGATGAGTGTGGTTCGCTCCGTGTCCAATTCCAAAAAGAAAAATATTTTTCTAGCCTCGTGGTATGTGACCACCGATTCTTTTATCGTATCTCAGTGTGGGCGTTTTCATAGTGGCCATGTCAATTCGTGTCTATACTGATATAATGGTTCGCGTCTTGAATAACTGTTGGTTACGTACATTCATCTGGCAATCCCCCCCATTTTGAAGTTTAGCTTTGACAGTTTTGTTATGTTTACATTTCTCATAATCGTTCTTATGTCTATTATTTGGGCAATAAAAAATAATAGGTCATTATTCCCCTTTCATCTTCAGCGACACGTTACCAAAAAAAATGTGGAGCGTTTAGTAGGCATATGAGAATGGTGGTTCGAACGCGATTCACGGGCTGTGGTTTGACCGACGTTAGACCATACATCGAAATCTTTCTACATGATCTTCATCAACCCCATCCTGACTCGTTCAGTTCGCCTTTAAGCGCATATGTATGTACAAATGTTCCGTCTTTCGTATTTAGTTTCAGTACGCATTACATAAGCTACGGTAGATGAAAGGCATTGGTAAATGATTTGGTTATGAATCTTTTCTTGTTTGCTTTGATCGATTTACTAGCAATGTACTGAGGATATAATATAACAAAACTATGGATATAACAAAACTAAACTTAATTAATTTATTCCAGCCGGGTACCCTGTAATAAGGCAGAATCAATGGAGTATGGTGGCCCGCGAATGTACTGAATGAGTTAACGTGTTGTGATTAAATCGGCGGAATAATTGCCAAGCACTCGGCGTTTAGCATCGATCAGTTCATATGAATTCGAACCAAGTTTCCGTGAAACATAGGCTCTAATTTTTGGTGGGGCTAGTTTTTGTGCATAGCCCTCTCCGGCCACGGACTGTTTAGGATTGGGAATGTACACTTCCGAGCCTATCTCGAAATGGCGTTCTCTTTTGCGGGT
>NW_016157241.1:98827-98942 GCF_001687245.7 Rhagoletis zephyria
AAATATGGCGTGTAGCCCGTGGCTGAATGCAATGAAGTGTTAATATCATGAATAACAACGGAAAGATGGTTTTCCCAGGAGGAATGTTCAAGAAGGTCAGCCATGTGAGCACGTA
>NW_016157241.1:99118-102692 GCF_001687245.7 Rhagoletis zephyria
TGCGAGAGTTTGACTGATGAATTGACTACCATTATCTGATATAATGAGTTCGGGGCAGCCATTCACCGTGAATATATGTCGAAGATAATTGACTACGGATATGGCGTTTGCATTTTTCATGGGCTGCGCCCAGACATATCGCGAGTAACAGTCGATGGCTACGAAGATCCATTGGTTACGATTTTTAGACATGGGCAGCTTACCGACGAAGTCAATCGATAATTGCCTACCCGGTCGTTTTGGTTCTCTATATTCGCCGTGAGGTGTTTTGGTGCTCTCATTACTTGGTTTAATGCGGTGGCATAGTTCACATTGCCGAACGTACTGGTAAACGGACTCATACATGTTTGGCCAGTAATAGCGTTGTGAGATACGTCTATAAGTTTTCCAAACACCCTGATGAGAATCTTAGTTATGATTTTCATCGAGGACTTTTGCTCTGTCAGAAGATGGTACACAAAGTGTCCACAGTATTTCCGCACTTTGATTGGAAAATTTCAATCGATGATATAGGAGGTTGGTCTCGATTTTATATCTATCTAATGGTTGTTTTGAGGCCATGGCGTGCATTTTGTTGTACCATTTACCGCACGTGTTTAGGTCAATGTTGATCACGGATGTGATTGGGGTACGATTAACGGGAAAAGTACTCGGAAAGTCAATTAGACTTCTACGAACGATGTTGAGAAGAGCAAAAGAACGAGATAAGGCGTCAGAAAGTTCTAAATGTTTTCCTGGTTTATGAATAATTTTGAGATCGTATGGTGATAATCGGATCGCCCAAAGGCATAATCGGCCAGTTGGTTCTTTGAGAGTTTGTAGCCAGCGCAAAGCTGCATGGTCCGTTACCACAACCAATTCACGACCCTCAAAATATGGACGGAACTTTTCGACCGCTAAGAGAACGGCTAGGCATTCCCGTTCGGATGCTGTGTAATTTTGTTCCGCTTTCGAGAATTTCTTAGAAAAATACTGAACCACACGTTCATTCCCATCATGTTCTTGTACTAGAACAGCACCCGCTGCGATAATCGAGGCATCGGTATAAACCTTGAATGGTTTTGAATAATCGGCCATAGTCAGAAGGGGAGTGGTAGTTAAACACTCTTTGAGTTTGAGAAAGGCTTGTTCAGCAGCGGTATTCCATTCAATGGGTCCTTTTCGGTTTCCTTTATACCATTCACAAAGGGGATCTCCGTGATCTCCGAAAAATTTTGGAATAAATATACGGTACCAGCCTGCTGTACCAACGAACCGTCTGACTTCTTTTGCCATTTTGGGACGTGCAAATTCAACAATCGCTCAAATACGAGATGGATTAGCAGATAAATCCTCTTGAGACAAAACGCAGCCCAGGAGTTCCAATCGTTTACAACAATAATTCGATTTGGATGTTGAGATGGTTAAGCCGGCCCCCGCCAGTGGTTTGGCAACAATAGCCAATATCTTAACGTGTTCTTCAAACGTCGAAGTGCAAATTATGGAATCATCGACATATGCGAATGCATGTGGAACCAAATCACGGAAAATTTTATCAATGAGAATGGCTAATGTGGCGGGTGAATTTTTCAACCCCATCGTCATGCGACGAAAAGCATAAACCCTATTGAGACAAAACATAGCCCAGGAATTCCAATCGTTTACAACAAAAATTCGATTTGGATGTTGAGATGGTTAAGCCGGCCCCCGCCTGACGTTTTGCAACAATAGCCAATATCTTAACGTGTTCTTCAAACGTCGAAGTGCAAATTATGAAATCATCGACATATGCGAATGCATGTGGAACCAAATCACGGAAAATTTTATCAATGAGAACGGCTAATATGGCGGGTGAATTTCTCAACCCCATCGTCATGCGACGAAAAGCATAAAGTCTGTTACCGAATGCAAAAGCGGTTTTCAGTTGACTCGATTTTGCCAAAGGAATTTGAAAGAAAGCTTGAGCCAGATCAATACTGGTTAGGTATTTAGCTGACTTTAGTCCTGCTAAAATTTGGTTTGTATCCGTAATTGGATATGCATTTGGAATGGTAATTTTATTCAGCTCTCTCGCGTCCAAGCACACACGACACGTTCCGTCTTTCTTCTTTACAGCCAGAATTGGTGACCGCCAAGAGCTTTCTTCGATGGTCATAATGATGTCACGACTACGCATCTTATCCAATTCGGCTTGAACTTGCTCAGCCACATATGGCGATACTGGATACTGGCGTTTCATGACGGGTTTTGCATCACCCGTATCAATTACGTGTTCCATCTGATTAGTGACGTTTAAAGGACCAGACTCAGGAGTTGGATTAAAAAGTCTGAGAACGGCGTCCGACATTTGTCTTTGATCTGGGGTGAGATTATGTGGAAGGCTGACGCTCGTTATTTTTGGGGTATCTAGTTCACCCTCTAAACCGAGTGTGGAAGCGTCAATTGGCTCCAGATCATTACTCATAGAAGATACCTGAGCTTGTTCTTTCCCACTCCCTGGTGGCTGGTTACAAAAATTAATAAATTCATCCGCCGTAACCATTTCGACTTTAGCAGATGCAACTTCTTCAGTATCACCTTTGGCTGTATGTTTTAAAAATCGTTGAACTTTCTCTTGGTTCTGCACCAGTTCGAAAAAGAAGGCCTCAAGGAATGTCCGTCCCATAATTGGGTGTTTCAGTGAGATAGGTACGACAAGAGTTGGCACCAGTCGGGTAAGACTACCGACCGTATATAATACATCCACTTTACCAATGGCCTTAAATGAAATCGAATTATCGGCAAAACCAATGGAGGTTTTGGTAGGTTGCAACTGCCCCCATCTGTACTTCTCATAAAATGTTTGTGAAATGACTGTGACTTCGGCTCCACCATCGAGTAAAACCGTATGAGAATGGTTGTTAACCATAACCGTGAGATAATCGCGACAATCGTTCGGAATGTTATATGTCAAACATTTCTCTGAGATAAAGAAAACATCGCGGAGTCGTGGTTGGTTAACTTGATTGACTGCGTCTTGCTGGTTAGTAGGGACTGGAGCTGAAGTAGGTTTGGTAATGGGTAGTATTCGTTCAGAACATTTAGTTGATGGTTCTTTGCCATCCCTTTGAATTTGATTAGATTCATTAAGAATCAGAGTAGAATTATTATTGGAATTCGGGACTGAAGATTTATCGATTTGTAAAGGGACTTCGGTAGAGTGCGGATTGTTAGAGACAGTGGATTAAGATAAAGTTGTGGACTCTGAGTACGATGGACCACTATTCCCAATCGACTCCCTTACGCGTTTTTTGAACACGAGCATTGATCGGACGTAACCCCTGGTCGTGTACATTTGTAGCAGATCACCCTATTCGGTTGGGTTTGACACTTTTTGAAGTGATGGCCCCACACGAGTTATTTTGCACATCGGACATTTTCGTCGCCCTCAACAGCGAGAAATGGGTCGACGATATTTCCTACTTTCGTATCATTCCCCTTTGGATTTTTGTCATTTTTATAATCTAGACTGGTTTCGAATACCTATGTTTCTGAGATGCTTTAATTGGTTTCTTTTGCTTGTTCAAGTATGCACATTCCCTGTCATCGGAGTCGG
>NW_016157241.1:102751-103969 GCF_001687245.7 Rhagoletis zephyria
GTTCACCCTCTAAACAGAGTGTGGAAGCGTCAATTGGCTCCAGATCATTACTCATAGAAGATACGTGAGCTTGTTCTTTCCCACTCCCTGGTGGCTGGTTACAAAAATTAATAAATTTATCCGCCGTAACCATTTCGACTTTAGCAGATGCAACTTCTTCAGTATCACCTTTGGCTGTATGTTTTAAAAATCGTTGAACTTTCTCTTGGTTCTGCACCAGTTCGAAAAAGAAGGCCTCAAGGAATGTCCGTCCCATAATTGGGTGTTTCAGTGAGATAGGTACGACAAGAGTTGGCACCAGTCGGGTAAAACTACCGACCGTATATAATACATCCACTTTACCAATGGCCTTAAATGAAATCGAATTATCGGCAAGACCAATGGAGGTTTTGGTAGGTTGCAACTGCCCCCATCTGTACTTCTCATAAAATGTTTGTGAAATGACTGTGACTTCGGCTCCACCATCGAGTAAAACCGTATGAGAATGGTTGTTAACCATAACCGTGAGATAATCGCGACAATCGTTCGGAATGTTATATGTCAAACATTTCTCTGAGATAAAGAAAACATCGCGGAGTCGTGGTTGGTTAACTTGATTGACTGCGTCTTGCTGGTTAGTAGGGACTGGAGCTGAAGTAGGTTTGGTAATTGGTAGTGTTCGTTCAGAACATTTAGTTGATGGTTCTTTGCCATCCCTTTGAATTTGATTAGATTCATTAAGAATCAGAGTAGAATTATTATTGGAATTCGGGACTGAAGATTTGTCGATTTGTAGAGGGACTTCGGTAGAGTGCGGATTGTTAGAGACAGTGGATTTAGATAAAGTTGTGGACTCTGAGTACGATGGACCACTATTCCCAATCGACTCCCTTACGCGTTTTTTTAACACGAGCATTGATCGGACGTAACCCCTGGTCGTGTACATTTGTAGCAGATCACCCTATTCGGTTGGGTTTGACACTTTTTGAAGTGATGGCCCCACACGAGTTATTTTGCACATCGGACATTTTCGTCGCCCTCAACAGCGAGAAATGGGTCGACGATATTTCCTACTTTCGTATCATTCCCCTTTGGATTTTTGTCATTTTTATAATCTAGACTGGTTTCGAATACCTATGTTTCTGAGATGCTTTAATTGGTTTCTTTTGCTTGTTCAAGTATGCACATTCCCTGTCATCGGAGTCGGGCCCAGGAAACGAAGCGGTATATTCCGAATGT
>NW_016157241.1:104032-118837 GCF_001687245.7 Rhagoletis zephyria
CCCAGGAAACGAAGCGGTATATTCCAAATGTAAAGAATCATCCGGTGGATCATGTATTGCCGAAATTTCCCGTGGCGCTGATCGCTGTCTATAAGAGCGGGTTCTTTCCGGACGGGGTGTGGCAACAATGAACGAATGTGGTGCAATTCGCTGAGCGAACTCACGCAATTGCTCCAACGTGTGGACTTGTCGAGTGTGGACGAGTTCACGCAGATGATCGGATAAGGTACCAATGATGATATCGAGGTGGTCCCGTTCATCCAGACCACAGGAATTACCCTGCAATTGGAATGTCAAGTCATCGATATGTTTCAGCAGTGTTTGCGAACGTGGGTCGAATTTAATCTGTGCATATGACATTATTACTTGGGCCCGAGTATGTTTGTTGAGGAAACGAGCTCGAAGTTTCGTGCAAAAATCTTGATAATCTCTGAAGTTCCTCAGTTCGGTGAAGTACCATTGTCGAGCGGCCCCCGTGAGTGTGGGCACCAAACGCGTAACCAATTCGTGGTCGGGTACTCCAATCTTATATCGAAATGAAACAATAATAGCCAAATAATCTTCAACTGATAGAAATTTTTCGTTACATGAACGCCATCGAATTGAGCACGCCCCATCGATGATGGTAAGCCTCTGAATTTCCTATCCATTGCATCCGCTTGGGCATATTCGTCGAATATAGTGGCTTGATTTGGTCGTGATTGTGGTGGACCGAATAGGGAATAATTCGGGTATAAATGAGATGGTTGATTACTTGGTTCTTGGATATGAGACGTTCTAACGCCACGGTAGGTATTGATCGTTTGAGTTTGTAAGATTGCAGGACCACCCAAAGAACCATGCGGAAGATCCACCGAGGGTGGTATCCAGGTATGATTCCAGGTCGTTGGCATGGTTTGGTTCATATCACGAACGTCAGGAATTTGTGTCTGCAACTGAATCCGATCACGGATCATTTGCTGTTGCATCTGTGTTTGGGCTCTCAGCAACTCAGACACCATTACAGACAGTTGGTGTAATGAGGGTGTTGGTTCCGTTCCGCCTGACACTGAATTGAGAACGGCTGGTTGAGCATTTGAATTAACCGTACTGGTGGTCAGGGTATACCGTGGTTCAGTTGCCTGAACCGAAGTCGGTATATTCTGGTTTGGAATCGAATCTGGTATGGTTAAGGGTAAATCTTGTGATGGAACAGTATTTTGAGTTGAACTCATCGTTCCCCGTTCGTTCTCAAAACCATGGAAGATCGAGTTCAAACTTAATTGGGGATCGCACTTCGGGATTCCCGTATTCTGTGAAGACATCCGAAGCTCACGAATCTTCGACTGAAATTTTCCGATCAGACCTGCCTGGTGTGACGCCGACTCGGGTTTTAACTTCAACCGAGCGGTTCGATAACAATAATGTATCATTTGATGAAGACGACCCTGAGGTGCTAACACCTCATTCGCCTTCAGTTCCCGATATGCTCTCTCACATATTTCCAACTCATTCATTTGGTGTATGGCATGGGATTTTATCAACCATGGTTGGCTAACGTAAGCAGATATTTTACCATTGAGGGCGGCTATTTCGGTGTCGGTCCATTGAACCGGCGCTGGATATAGGTTATATATCTCCCCTTCGATCTGTCGCTGTTCGTCTGTCAAATAAGTTGCATCGAGAATGGGAAACAATTCCATGTTCAAAGACTCAAATACCAAGTTGTTAAATTCCGATTATTAAAAAAATTCTGCCAACGGTATACATAAAGTCCGTACTATTAAAGTCTATGTTATAAGATGATGGTACTCGATTTAAAATCAGTACAGTATTTACTTCTGTTTATTATTTATCATTATTATTTTATTCTATGAGTATGTCGTTTTGAATATTTACTTTCAAAAATAATGCCGCATAAATCGATCACTATTTGAATATTGCTTTAAATCTAATTAGTTTAACAAAAAAGTCACGCTCAATTGGTTGTATATCTCATGTGATTTTCGGTCCAAAATTTTGTATAATATTATACCGAACGTGGGCTGAGAATGGCGTTTAACGCACTAGCTCGAATCTTTCTATGGACCAAGTGGTTTGCTCCCGGGATACAGCGAAGGCCTTGAATACTTGGGAATATTACCTGTATCTCCTTCGGTCCCTTCTGTCGCCAACAAGGTACGCAACAAAGATCAATACTATCCACCCCCGAATTTACCGGCATACCAAATCAGACTGAGAATATTCAACCAGTTTGAGAATGTTACTTACTTTGATACGAGTTTCAAATTTTATTGGGAATGAATACCCAAAGAAATTACAAAAATAAATAAGAATTAATAGTATGGTTCAATTAAAATTGACCGTGTTATCGGTTACGTTGCATGAACTTAATACCGAAAGACGAAAAGAAAAATGATCGGTTCAAAAATCTTGACCGTCGATGTGTGGTGTTACTTGATTACAAAATTCAATTAACTTGCTTTTCAGAATTGGCGAACTGAACTGAACGAGAATGGTTATGACTGCTGATCAATGGTGCTCGCATCGCAGATCGATCACCACCCCCGCGGAATTAAATAATCAAAATATCCACAAAAATTTTGATTGAAACGAGCTCCAATAAAAATCAATTAAATCATGCCGTGTGAAGACTGAGGACGATATTGATTTACAGTGATTATGATTTGATTCAATCTCAATGATGATTTATAATAGCGAAATTTCTAAAAGAAAAAATGTATCAAAACTCTATTAAACTCGAATATGTTTGGTTCACAGACGTACAATTTTGTGACCAACAAAATGAGAAAAATGACGAAAAGATTTGAATTTTTCCTTAAATCTAATTTTATGATGTATTAAATTGATTCGATGATGAAATTGCCATATTCCCTCAGCTGAGGACGCGGTTATTTTATGCCGGGCTTAAGTGTGGTTATAATAATAATAATAATAATAATAATAATATCCCAACGGTTTTTACCCTCCATTCCCGCCCATCCGCACGAGGGGCGCAGTCCGCATGACGTACGGAACCAATATTTTAAATTTTTGTGCCGAGTCACGATAGGCAGGAGTTTGTTAAGTGTCGAGATCTAAAACTGTTCAGCTACAGAACTAAATTCATCAGCTGATTTTATGTATTTATGTCAATAATTCACTTATTGAGAGAGGAGAGTATCGCTTTCTTAATGCTGAAAAGCGGATCTGATATATCAAACGTGCTGGAATGAGAGTTAAAATCCTGGCATAAGCAACGGAGTGGGTCGTGCAATTCAAAATTGGTTTTACAAGCTTTCAGAAATATGGGACAAAAGTGTCTTGATACGCGTGAGGGAACATTAAAGCTTACATCAGCCAGAAGAGACGGACTTGAAATTGAGCCTGTCAGTAATTTAACCATAAAAATTATACCAAGCATTTCCCTGCGACTGGCAAGGGTAGGAAGGTTAATAAGTTTTAAGCGACTCGTATAAGGTGGAAGACTATATTGAGAATCCCATCGGAAATTTCTTAAAGCAAAAAGTAGGAATTGTTTTTGAATTGATTCTATCTTGTCTGAGTAAATTTGATACCTTGGATTCCAAACCACCGAGCCGTATTCCAGAATCGGCCTAACTAATGTTGTAAACAGGGTTTTAGTGATATAAGGGTCACTAAATTCTTTTGACCATCGTTTCACAAATGCAAGTACACCTTTAGCCTTGTTGACTGTCACATTAATGTGAAGATTAAAATTAAGCTTAGGATCCATTGTGATACCAAGGTCCACAAAATTGTATACCTGTTCCAGGTTATGGTTACCTATTATATAAGAAACTGGCAGAACAGCTCTTCGCGAGAAGCACATTACTTTACATTTCTTAAGATTTAGAGGCATAAGATTTACTTTACACCAGTAAGCCATGCTGTTTAAGTCTGATTGTAGCAAAGACCTTTCTTCAATTGAAACGTACGATTTATAAAGTTTTACATCATCTGCATACATTAAAATTTTGGAGAATTTTATATCTGTAGAAATATCGTATATCTGTAGAAATATCGTTTAACGAAAACTTATTATTTTTCACCCGTTTAGTTGGGTGTCAATGTGATTTGCTTGACCTTGGTTTGTCGGTCCAAACAGGAATCTTTATTTACGGTTTATGGATAGCTCGTTGCCAATGGATGGTGGCAAGAGAGTGGCTGACTTACGTGTAATGATTTTGTATTACCGGCTTATGGTGACTCAATTGCTGTCAAATGAGTAGTCCAGATTTGATGCTCACAACTTCTTTATTCTACGCAACAACATGGCTGGGGATTTGCCGGAAGGAATGTGACGGCACCTTTTGCCTCTATTAATTTCCACTGAGGGGTGAGTATCGACTCCCCGAATGCCGCCAGCTTTTAATACAAGNCTTCTTATGTCTATTATTTGGGCAATAAAAAATAATAGATCAGTACCCAACCAGCCTAAGTACCTCAAAAAGCTGACATTTTTCGTGAGGTACCTAAGCGGGTACATAACATGTATGTATGTGTATAATTCATACAACCAAAAAATGTTAAATGGTCTCACCTCTGCGCCTTATAGCCTATTTCCACCAAAGGCTTAGCTGCAGTTGAGACCTCAGAAAATTTTAAATAATTCCAACAAGGGTGGTCGGAAAGGTTTTTTTCTTAAGTTTTGCTTTTTTCCTTTTGTTTGCTTCTAGTACTTATTTAATAGGTGGAATCACCCCCTTCGATTTGTAATCTTCGTTTTTCAAACGGCATAAACTGCAGTTAAGGCTTGGCGGAAATCAACTATAAGACTGCATTTATTTATTTCCTGCTTGTTTTAAAATGTACAAAGTACCTACATAAATATATGTATGTATGCAAATGTTTTGTATTCGAAACATTTAATCTTATGTAAATTAATTGTATGCTTTCAGAATGCCTTTTTGTAATTGAAGTTTATTTGGTCGGTTTTAAACGACTTTGGTCGGATTTGAGAAGAAAATTGGTAGGGGAACAAAATTGTTAGTGGCAACGCTGATTGAGTCCTCGAATTTGAATGGTTTACAAAGATTACCATTTATTATGAGCGGCAAACCGATGCTGGAGCTATTTCTCAGGTCATCAAAGTTAGGACATTTTTTTGTAGACCTCTCAGAAGAACAGCTAGATGAAGAAGATTTGGTAAACCACAGTCAGAATTGTTTCGAGCCGCCTATTCAGCATTCAACCACCCATGAAGAAGAGGTGACTCACAATAATGAATCACTAGCAAGTTTATTATTTCCCACAAATTTAGATAGCAAACCAATTGAACAACTTTCAACCATGATAGCAGAAAAACTTTCAACACCGACAGAAGAACAACTCGTAACTCCGACGGCAAAACAAATTTATCCATATCAAGGAAACAATAAACAACCGGAAAAAAGTTCGCAGAAAGTCTAGGTTGTCATATTTGGAAAAATGTTCTAACTTTGATGACCTGAGAAATAGCTCCAGCATTGGTTTGCCGCTCATAATAAATGGTAATCTTTGTAAACCATTCAAATTCGAGGACTTAATCAGCGTTGCCACTAACAATTTTGTTCACCTACCAATTTTCTTCTCAAATCCGACCAAAGTCGTTTACAACCGACCAAATAAACTTCAGTTAAAAAAAGGCATTCTGAAAGCATACAATTAATTTACTTAAGATTAAATGTCAAATCCAAATGTAGTGCATGTCCACATCGTCAGCATACAGAAGGATAGTACATAGAAGCTCAGCAAATAGGGATGGCTCGACTGAATTCCCCAATTTTAGACAAAAAGGCCGTTCTACTATCGTTGGCGGGCTGAGATACTACTTGGAACTAAACTATTCCAAATGCAAGAACGTTTACGACACACCAAGAAACTTGATGCTCAAATAAATGCAATAGATCTATCGCAACAGCTACTGACCAACTGTCCCAGTTTCCAACAAAACGCAACTTGCTTGATTTGCGAAGTAAAAAATACTATAATAGAACCAACCCTGAAAATTAATATGAAAATCATTTTCAAAAGCGGTTCTCTGCATCTCCAAGAAGCAGTGGATGGTTCCCGAAAATCTATATTAATGTGCTGCGGCGAGACTCCAACTGTCGAACGCTTTTACGGGATCATTTATTCGTTGACACAGATGATTTCACAAATGACGATTATATCAATCTGATCAAAATGACCCGAATACCATGTCAGATTCGAGACATACCAATGAAACTGATAATGGATAGGGAGGTATATGAATTGAAAGGCCTTGTACACTACTTTCGGGCAGGATGGCACTACGTGGCCTACACCTATAATGGCCAAGGTTGGTACCGGTACGATGTTATGAAAAACAAGATCTCATGTTGAAGAAAGCGAAATCGTTAGCCCAAGTATGGTTGTGTATATAAAATAATACAAATGCTGAAATGAAACATAATGAACTGTGAAATATAACTTTTCGAATAAAATTTTTTTTCCGTAATTTGCAGAAATGATGTTTCTTTTCAAGAACTATAAAACTTTTGAAAATCTACTTTTGAAAAATTTAACTTTTTCGACTTTTTCAAAATACATTTTTTTTCGGCATAATTTTGCAGAACTTTCTTTCTCCTTCTCAGGAACTCTAGAACTGTTGAAAAGCTACTCAGAACAGATTTATTTTTTTCAAAAATTTTACATTTTCCACTTTTTGGAAAAGAATGTTTTTTCGGCGTAATGCTGCAGAACTTTCTTTCTCCTTCTCAGGAACTAGAGAACTATTGAAAAGCTACTCAGAACATATTTAATTTTTTTTAAATTTTACTCCACTTTGTGGAAAAAATTGTTTTTTCGGCGTCATTTTGCAGAACTTTCTTTCTCCTTCTCAGGGCCTCTAGAACTACTGAAAAGCTACTCAGAACAGATTTAATTTTTTATTTAATTTTTTCAAAAATTTAACTCTTTCGAAAAAAGTGTTTTTTTCGGCGTAATTTTGCAGACCTTTCTTTCTCCTTCTCAGGAACTCTAGAACTATTGAAGAGCTACTCAGAACAGATAAATTTTTTTTTCAAAAATTTAACTTTTTCGACCTTTTCGAAAAAAGTTTTCTTCGGCGTAATTTTGCAGAACTTTCTTTCTCCTTCTCGGGAACTCTAGAACTATTAAAAACTAATCAGAACAGATTAAATTTTTTATTTTTTTCAAAAATTTAACTTTTTCGACTTTTTCGAAAAAAGTTTTTTTCGGCGTAATTTGGCAGAACTTTATTTCTCCTTCTCAGGAACTCTAGAACTATTGAAAGCCACTAAGAGCAGGTTTAATTTTTATTTATTTCAAAATTTTAACATTTTCGACTTTTTCGAAAAGTGTTTTTTCGACGTAATTTTGCAGAACTTTTTTTTTTCTTTTTCAGGAACTCTAGAACTATGGAAAGGCTGCTCAGAACAACTTTTTATTTGCCTTTTTGCCACATGTTGTATGCTGCGTGAATCTGGCATACCCAATTTTCAAATAATTTTTTTCTTTTTGTGAAAATATCCAGAACTTTTTTTCCCCTTTTCAAGAATTCTAGAACTATTGGAAGGCTACTCAGAACAACTTTTTTTTCGTTTTGCGTCATGTATGCCAACTTCCCAGGCATGTATCAGCCGCCTCTTATCAAAGCTATACTTATGAACGGTTTCATAATGCCGTTTAATATTTCCCAATAGAAATCCCTTTAACTCCTTGTAACATCGCAGGTACTTTGACAAATTCGTCTCCGCATTGTCTTGAACATATCTTGCTTTGTTGATAATTGAAATGCGGCCAATTTTAAATATTAATAATGTTCTAAATTCTTGTACTTTTAAATTTTATACAACTTTCAAAATCACGTCCACGAAAATATACTTCTCCGAATGAAAGCAAAATACTATTTTGAAATTAGCTGAGCATAGAACAACAAATGTTCCTGTTGACGGTTACTCGCATATTGCGAATGAATAGAAGAAAGAATGAGTTTGAATAATTTGCGAACGAATTTTTGTTTTTTGTGTTGAATATCTCGTAGTTATATAACAGACATTTTTAATTTGCTCGTACTTTTATTTGCTCAAAGTGGTTGCGCTTGTGCTCTCTAGCTCGAATGATAAATAGAATTTTCTATAATCGATAACTTTAAAAAGCGTTCAATTCGAGCCAAATTTTTGCTGTAAAGAATTATTTGTGAATATAAATAATATTTTAAATATTCTACGTACCCTGTTTTCGTACAATATACTAAACTAGCGGCAGTTTAATATTTCATCATATTTTTATGTATCGCGGGTCATTGCGAAATTACTGGTTGGCTGCTTTGAGACGTATAATATAATTTTAAACGTTTTAAGAGGGTTTTACTGGATAAAAATACAATACAAAGTTAAATATTAAAGCTGTGGATAAATGCTCTTAAGCATACAATGTTTTTAACATCGCCCACGCTGAGCCTTGCGCTGCAATGTGGGACTTCATAAATAGGCAATTTCATCAGTTACCTATCAACGGCAAGCCTAAGCCAGGAACAAACACATCACTTAATGAAATTTGAGGTAAGTACATATAAGATTTTTCACTGAAACTTGCCTTTCCGACGCCTTACAAGCAAACATACACCGAAGAAGCTGCGAACCTGCCAAGTACCTTCACATAAAAATATTATAATGTTTAAGGAAGTGAAAGCAGTATTTTTTATATTCTTTCATATTTTATTATATTTAATAAGGGTTTTGTTGAGTTTCGTAATTTAACAGTATGCATCAATATACTTTATCGAATGAAGGCTGAGCAATAATACCTATTCGTATGCATATAAATAAAAGACTTAAGTTGTATTATAAGTAAAATAACCTTTTTTATTAATTTTAAACTGCAGAGCAGTTAGAAAATTTAGGTAAAACTTATTATTTACGACAGTTATACTTGTAATATCTGCACTTTTTTTGTAGAATGTATGATTGATTTTATTCTTTACACTATAAAAAAACATTGCTCAAATTATAACACACCACTTTCATTATATTTTTATCATTAATGTGAAGCGTTTTTGCAAAACATTTTCTTAAAGAAAAACGCTTAAAATTAAAGATAAAAATAAAATAAGAGTGTTGTGTTATAATTCATACTATGTTTTTTAGGGTGTGGTGAATGAAAGCAATCGCAAATTTTAGGAAAATAATTTCGTTAAATATGCGAATTATTTTTGTGTATTTTACAAAAATTTCGTAAAAAATAAAGAAATAGTACGAAATTCTTTAGAAAGTAGTACGAATACGTTCGTAAAATGTACTTAAGATCTGATGTCTCATATTTTCGTAGTATGTACGAAAACGGTTTTGTACAATCAACGAAAACTTTCGTGGCTCGAAATAACCAAAATTTTCGTAAGATGTACGCAAGTTTTCGTCATATTTACGCAGATTTTATTTTCAGTGCAGACGTAGAATCCCTTCGGTTTTGTTTGATTTCCTATTCTATAACTCTTCCCTTTTTATGGAGGTCACACTACAAATGAATATAAAGAGAGGACTTAGGGTACAGGTCGTTACAGTGAACAGTTTTGCCTTCTTAGGTGATCCCTGTATAGCTGAGGGAGAGCGGGAGATCACGTTTAGAGCTATGGTTGAGTTAGAGTAGTAGAGGACGTAGGGATTACCTTTGCGAGTGTTTATGTATCGAGCTCAATGAGTCCGTATGGTTTATAGGTGCACATCAAGGCAACCACGCACTCCATATGGCTGATATGCGAGACATAGAGAGAGTGAGATATGCGGGCAGGCTGATGAAGCGGCAGCGCAAGATGTGACCTTATTACCATGTATCAATTAGGGGACTCCATGGAGGAGTCATGCTCTAGCTGCCGTAAGCTGCTGTGCAATGAGCTGGGATTTATTCAGGTTTGCGTTCATGCAGAGCCCCAGTGTGGCTCAGAACAAGTTCAAAAGTTCTGCAGAGGGCGACCATTGTCACTTCGTAGGATACCGACATGTTAAAAAATACAGTTCAAAGCATTGAGTTGGGATAGAAGAAAAACTAGTACCGTTCCTCTTCAGGCTAGCTCAGCGCAAGTTCTGAACCAGTTTGATTTGATGCAGGACAGCTTTTCCTTTATTTCATAAAGATGAAGCTCGAGAAAAAAAGTTGTCGCTGCACAGCAGAAACCTAATTTTACATCGCTGTAGTATCATGCAGAATAAATAACACAAAGAAGTGTCTGTTTCGCGTCATGCAAATTCTGCACAAAACAAAACTAAACAATGTTAGCATTGAGTTGGGATAGATGAAGATCCAGTACCGTCCCTTTTCAGGCTAGCTCAGCGCAAGTTCTAAATCAGTTTGATTTGCTGCAGGGGAGCTCTTCCTTTATTTAGTAAAGATGAAGTTCGAGAAAAAAAGTTGCCGCTGCGCAGCAGAAACCTAATTTTACATCGCTGTACTAGCATGCAGAATAAATTACACAAAGAAATGTCTTCTTCCATTTTTTCAAATTATTGTTGTTTTTCCATAGGGCTGCCAGACATACTGCTTTTGGGAGTAAACGTACTCCTTTTTATTGTAATGTACTCCCAAAAAAAATATATCTGGAAATGTACTCCTTTCTTAGTTTTGTACTTCTTTTGTACTCCTTTTTCCAGCTATTAATATTTTATCATATATAGGGCGTAAAATAATAACTGTTGCACAGGTTTTATTGACAAATAAAAGGAAACTTTATAGATTTTGCGAAAAAAGTAGTTTATTGTTAATTATACACAAATTTTACTTAAAATTTATTAATAAGTTTTTAAATTTTAACCTTCATTTGCGTTTAAAAGCGGTAAACACTTTGAGAGAAAAGCTCAAGCGGCACGCAAGTCTTCGTCGGTTACTCTGTTACATATCGTCACTAGACACGAATAAAGGTGCGAGCTCAAAAAATGACGGCGAAACAAGACGCATAAAAAAACTTCAGCGTCAAAGACTCTTAACATACTTCGCCGAAGTTTTTCATAAGCATTTTTTACTCGCCTTTTTTCGCCGTCAAAACACTAGCGCGCCTTTATTTGTGTGTAGTGACGATATCTTCTGTAACCATAGGCTAATTTCCTCCATTTGGCTCCGTTATACTCCGTCTTTTGTCCAACATAAGGCCTCATACTCAGCAATCGAAAAGACTCGGAACTGGTGACTAGAAGGCCATTCATTCGACCAACCCTATACCTATACAGTTTTCTTTTTGCTTTTATACAAAATCTAAGAAAGAAAAAATGCACCTGAAAAAAGCATGTACTTATCTCCCAAAGCTGGCCAATGGAAATAAGGATTAAAGTTTTAAAACTAATTAATAAAATTAAAGTAAACTATTTATAAAGTTAGCAAAAAATAATTTTTTTCGCAAAATCTTTAAAGGACTCTTTTATTTTTCGAAAAACCTTTGCGACAGTTATTATTTTACGCCCTGTACTTTGCCATTCATATTGTGGCAAACACTACTTAGTAAGTAAAGTTAAGTGTGATAGTGAAAAGGTGTAAGCATGGTCGTAGGCAGGTAGGTGCAGGGCGCTCGGGTAGAAAAATCAGAAAAATTATAAAATAAAAAAATTGCCATACATTCAGGAATAGCCTGGAATTCTTTTGTAGGATTTAGTTATTTATTTTTAACATTTATTGTTGCCTTGAAAAAGATTTCTATGGTATCCGTGTTTGTTTGTACCTAAATAAAGGTAATTTGTAACAATAAATTGCACAAAAAAATTAAAACAAAAATTGTACTCCTTTTTTAAGTTCTGTACTGCTTTTTTTCTATCGAAAATAGAAATGTACTCCTTTCTCTGTTTCAGAATCTGGCAACCCTACTTTTCCACAATAAGCTTTCACTAAAAACGCCCTCAAGCTCATAAAAATTGTTGAATATAATTTGTTATAAGGCCATAAAAATAACAAAAAACAAGTACATTTTATGTGTAATTTTGCTCTACGGGACAAATTTGGTATGTAAAAGTAAACAGGCAGTGTTTAATTTTATTAATACGGTGTCTAAATTTGCACACATTAGGAGAGGAAACTGGTAACCTCTCTTAATATGCGTTAATTCAAACAAAAAGCTTTTAGAGCAAATTTCAAACATTTCATGTGCAAACTGCGTAATTGTGTATACTAAGAAAATTCTATAGAAATTTTTGTAGTTAAGTTTAACTAATGATTTAACTATACTTTAAAATAGTTGAATTAACGGCCCTAAGGAACAAATTCACAGTGCTGTACTGAAAATCTGTAGTTAACTGCCGATTCTGAGTTAACTATGCACCTTGGCCTTAAGTGTTTAGAATTCAACAAACAAATTTCAAATTCGTTCTACGCCACACATATGGTAAGTAAAAGTTAAAAAGCAGTATTTAAATTGACTAACACGGTGTGAAAATTTTCATATATTAAGAGAGGGAACTGGTTCCCTTTTTTAATATGGTTAGATTTAAAAAAAAAAATTTAGAGTGTCGTTAACGCCGCAAAGATTTGTTTGTGTATTTCAGTGACGAGTTGACGGTATTCTATTGCAAGTTTTGTTTGATATGAGGGGAAAATTAATGGAGTTGGTACGGAATTATCCAGAATTATATAATTTGGCAAAAATTGCCAATTTATCATTAGTAAAATAAGTCATCTTGGTTTCAATGAACTTCATTTTACTGAAAGTACCGATATATGTGTGTTTATTGGTATCACTGATCGATGCTGAACCGATACGGCACTAATTTTTGAAGATAGATCTTAACTTTTTTTCTTATTATCAATCAATTACAACACATTATATGCACATACATATGTACTAGGGTTACAATGGCCGGCTAGATGAATTATGGATACTTATAAAAGCAAAATTCTTCCCCTGAAGAGGTTTTCCCATTTGAGTTTCAATACGGTTTCTCCTTAACTTGCAAAATTACTCACGAGGCGTCGCGAGGCACGCCGGGTATTTGCTAGTACATACATATATATATACATACGTGCATTCAAACATACATATGTATGTACGTAGATATGTATGTAGGTACTCGTATCCATGCGCGTTGAAGACGTTTGTGCTATCGCTTTGTATACCGCCATAGGTCGCTTTCCTTCTTTTTCCCCTTCTCTATACTCTATCTTCCTTCTAACTCATGTAACATTTCCAGTTTTAAATATTTCACTCCATTTTTGCGACACTGCCGCCTAAGAAGTTTCACTTCAAAAAGACAATGGAAGACAATATAGCGGATCTTACCTCTCAGTTAAACGAGGCTAAGTCTTTCTCCTCTCTGTAACCATGTGTAGCTATTTTTCTTGTCAATTTTGGGGTTTTCCATCTTATGTATATGTTTCCCATGAAGTGGTTTCTATGCCCAGGCGGCTTTCTTTTGCCCGATTGTTGTGAATGTAGGGGTTTGTTCTCTGTGGCGTAGGTTTAATGGAGTGCAGTTTTTATACAGCTTTGTGTGGGCTAGATGTATGTGGGTGAAAGAAATTTCTTAGTTTAAATACTGTGTATGTTGTGAAAGTCTATAAGTCCTCTTTCTCCTTCAGTCCAGGGTATTATAATTGTCTGTTTGCATGAGTTTGGATGTAATTTTCTGTGTTTCGTAAATTGTTTCCGAAAAAGTTAAATTTGTGTAGTAAACAAAGCTCCCAAATTTGGTGACCCTGAAAAAAGGATCATGGGCACTGAGGACGATTCTGCCAATCGCGACCAGTACAATGCAGCCACTAATACGGACGTAGTCGACGCTGGCTCGCACGTGGAGGCAACTTTTGCGATTCCAAAAATTAACCCACCGAGTATGGCTGATACTCACATTGAATCCTATTTCATATCACTAGAGTTCTGGTTTGCGGCATCAGGGAATATAGCAGACACAAAAAAAAAGTAAGTGCGCCTGGGCCACACTGTAGAAGTGAAACTTACGTTACTTATCTATCTATACATACACACATCTGTTTTTGCTTAAGGTTATATTTTTTCGCTTTTATTCTATCAATGTAGATCCCTACCTCTACCACTGTAGAGGTTTTTAATAACATTTAATAACATTCATGTTATTCTGTTTTTCCATTATCTTCATTTTTATCTTCATACTCTATCGATATAACATCCATCAAAATATCGATAACAAAATCGATGACAAATTCGATAAAGATTTCAATAGCAACATCGATAATACCATTGGTAACTAAATCGAATAGAAAGTCAATAAAAATATCGATAACAAAATCGATAAATAGCGATAACAAAATCGATAAATATCAATAACAAAATCGTTAAATATCGATAACAAAATCGATAAATATCGATAACAAAATCGATTTATATCGATAACAAAATCGATTTATATCGATAACAAAATCGATAAATATTGATAAAAAAATCGATAAATATCGATAATAAACCCGATAAATATCGATAACAAAGTTGGTAATTATCGATAACAAAACTGATAAATATCGATAACAAAATCGATAAATATCGATAACAAAATCGATCTATATCGATACCAAAATCAATAAATATCGATAACAAAATCGATAAATATCGATAACAAAATCGATAAATATGGATAAAAATATCGACAAGAAATCGGTAAATATCGATAAATAATTCTACAAAAATATCGATAACTAAATCGTTAAAATTATCGATAAAAGTATCCATAACAGAATCGATAACAAAATCGATATATATCGATAGCATAATCGATAACAAAATCGATAAAAATCGATAACAAAATCTATAAAAATATCGATAACAAAATAAATAAATATCGCTAACAAAGTCGATAAATATCGATAACAAAATCGATAAATATCGATAACAAA
>NW_016157241.1:118852-118966 GCF_001687245.7 Rhagoletis zephyria
TTTTCGCTTTTATTCTATCAATGTAGATCCCTACCTCTACCACTGTAGAGGTTTTTAATAACATTTAATAACATTCATGTTATTCTGTTTTTCCATTATCTTCATTTTTATCTT
>NW_016157241.1:118991-141198 GCF_001687245.7 Rhagoletis zephyria
TAACAAAATCGATAAATATCGATAACAAAATCGATAAATATCGATAACAAAGCGATCAATATCGATTACAAAATCGATAGCAAAGTCGATAAATATCGATAACAAAATTGATAAGAATCGATAACAAAATCGATAAATATCGATAACAAAATCGAAAAATATCGATAACAAAATCGATAACAAAATCGATAACAAAATCGATAAGAATCGATAACAAAGTCGATAATTATCGATAATGAAATCGATGATTATCGATAACAAAATCGGTAAGTATCGATAAAAAAACAGATAAATATCGATAACAAAATCGATAAATGTCGATAACAAAACCGATAGAAATATAGATTATCTAATCGATAAGTCTCGATAATCTCGAAAATCTCTAAAATCCCAAAATAGTTCCCAGACTGAGTCTCTGTGTCTCTCTCTATATCCTTTCCTCTTTAATTACCTTTATTTTAATCTTTCTTCCCCTATATTCATCTTTACTTTTATCGGTATTCTCATCGTCATCTTTGTTTTTACTTTTATGTTTATCATTTTCGTCATCAACATATTCCCCTTCACCTTTGCTCTTATATATATAAGTAAAGTGTTTAAATTTACCTTGGTATTCGTTTTTACCTTCATCTTTACACATCTTTGTTTTTGTTTTTATTTTTACCATTGCCTTTATAATTTTCTTTATCTATGTACGTACTCACCTTTACGTTCATTCTTGTATTGTTACTTCTAAGTGTTACCCTCTAACCTTTTATTAGCAAGTTTTTGTTAAATTCATACCATATGCATACACACAAGAAGTACTTGTTTCAGACCCAACCATTTCCGTTGCACCATTTCCGTTGCATCATTTCCGTTGCATCATTTCCGTTGCATACACACAAGAAGTACTTGTTTCAGCTCCAACTATTTCCGTTGCTCCATTTCCGTTGCATCATTTCTGTTGCACCATTTCCGTGTGCAATTCCCGCTGAATTTGCCAATTTACTCCCACCCAACCAACCACCGCTAAAGAAGTTTCACTTCAAAAATACAATACTGTAATGGCGCAAGTACCGCCTGCTAAATTTTCAGAGCTGCAAAGCATTATTAGTGAATTACCGACACAAAATAAGTATGAATATGTTAAGGAGAAACTTATTAAGCATTTTGCAGAAAGTCAGCAGCGCTGCTTGCAAAAAGTCGTCTCCGAGATGCTACTCGACGATTTAAAGCCTAGTCAATTGTTCAGCAATATGAAACGCGTTGCTGGACAGTCCTTCAGTGGAAATATTCTAATAGATCTCTGGACAGCTCGACTCCCTGCCCAGGCACGAATCATAGCGTCAGAACAAAAAATACTAAGAAAAGTAAAAATCGCTGATAATATAGTGGAATCGCTCAACCTCGGCGATACATTTTATCCAGATTCAAACGTTCCAGCGCTAACTAGTGAAAGAAATAGCAACGAAACCATATCGGCACTAGAAACCTTACAGAAGGAAATCGCGCTATTATCTCAAAGACCGTGAATCACCACGAAACCGAGGCCGAAATCGTCCACGTGAATCCGCCCGTTCAAACATGGATGGAGAGATGTGCTGATACCATCTTACCTTTAAGGATGCTCGAAGCTGTCGAAAACATTGCTGTTTTTCACAGGCTCCCAAAAAGCAATTCACACGCAACACGTTGAAGCTGCTACTAAAATCCCCAAATACGCGAAAACGGCTTCAATCAACCGCCTCAAAATCGCGGACACTCGCAACAATAATAAACTTTTAATCGTCACCGGAGCTGACGTATCGGTAGTACCGAAATCTTTCAACTTCTCAACCATTAATCCGACCAGAATGCAACTTTTTGCTGCTAATGGAAGAAGCATAAAAGTACACGGCTAAACAATGCTTACGCTCAACTTGGGCCTACGGCGACAATTCTCGTGGAAGTTCCTCATAGCTGACGTAAACACTTGCATATTGGGTGCCGATTTCATAAAGCATTTTGGTTTATTAATCGACATCAAACGCAAGCGACTCATAGACAATTCAACAGGTATTTACGTAAATTGCGAATACTCGAATACACCAGAAACGTTAGTTAAAACATGCGAAAGCTCCTTGCCGCTACCTAGTATTTTAAGCAATTACATCGACATCACCATGCCCCAACCACCAGGCAGCCCCACCAGAACAACTATCTTGCATCGTATCGATACATACGGTCAGCCAGTTTTCTCACGCCCAAGAAGGCTGTCACCTGAAAAGCTGCATGCGGCAAGAAAAGAAGTAGATGAACTCCTACCTCTGGGTATATGCCGACCGTCATCGAGTTGTTTGGGCTAGTCCAAAATATATGGTACCGAAAGCAAATGGGAAATGGAGGCTTTGTGGAGACTACCGCGCTCTAAACGCTGTCACTGTCCCACAGAGATACCCACTTCCCTTTCTAAAAGACTGTACTTCTATTCTATACGGGAAACTTTTTTTTTAAAAGATCGACCTACAGAAGGTGTTCCATCAGGTCGTTGTGCACCCAGATGATATTCAGAAGACAGCAGTAACGACACCTCTTGGACTTTTTGATTTTCGTTTCATGACTTTCCGCCTACGAAATGCGGCTTAGACATTTCAACGTTTAATCCACCAGGTTGTCCGTGGCCTCGACTTCGTATTCGCCTATGTCGACGATATCTGCATTGCATCTCGTGACGTAGATGAGCATAATCAACACTTACGTATATTGTTCGATAGACTGCGTGCAAACAACCTCAAAATTAATGATCCGAAAAAAGGGAATTCATCCAATCAAAGAGCGTGTGGCAGCAATCGAAACATTCAAATTGCCCAATCCAGTGAAAGAGTTGAAAAGATTTTATGATAAATAAAGATGGTGATGATAAATTTTTATCGAAGATTTATCCCAAAAGTAATCGATGCACAAAGAACGATAATTCCAAGATCGAGTGGAATCCCAAATCCATAAATGCATTCGAGGAATTTAAACGCCAATTAGTTCACGCATCAGCACATCCGCAAAAGGATGCTGAATTATCTCTTTGGGTGGACGCGTCTGATTTCGCTGCCGGCGCAGTGCTGCATCAAATTGTCAACGGGGAAATTCAACCCCTCGGGGACTTTTCGCGAAAATTCGACAATGCTCAAGTACGGTATAGTACGTATGACTGCGAGTTAAGTGCGATTTACATGGCTGTGCAGTATTTCAAATATATCCTAGAGGATAGGGGGTGTCACATATACACTGACCATAAGCCCCTAACTTTCGCATTTCATCAAAAACTGGAAATCGTCAAGCTCGTCAATTAGATGCCATTGGACAAATTACCACCGACATTAGGCATGTCGACGGACGATATAATATTACGGCTGACCTATGCTATCACGCATCGATTCATTTCAATTGTCGCCGGCTGTTGACTTCAGCGCCTTAGCCGACGCCCAAAGAAACGATGAAGAACTTCGTGAAATTCTTCATAGCAGCGATTCCATTAAAATCTCATTGGCCCTCAAGTTGTTTTCGATACCAGGAACCAAGAAACAACTGTACTACGATGACTCCAAGGAAACTATTCGACCATTCGTAACTAAGGCATTTCGAAAGAGTGTAATGGCGTCTGTGCATAATCTGGCTCACCCCGGTACGCACTCAACTTCCAAACAAGTAGGGCGTTTCGTGTGGCCGTTCAAGCAAAGAAACTGCATTAGATTCGCCCGAGCATGTATCGATTGCCAGCGCGCTAAGACCAACCGGCACACTCGTTCGCCCTTGCAGCCTTACACATTACCTGACAAACGCTTTACGCATATAAATATTGACCTTGTTAGGCCCTCTCCACCCTGTAAAGAACAGAGATACTCTTTTAATATTATTGGCAGGTTCACGCGATGGCCAGAAGCCGTTCCGATCCCAGATATGATAGCACCAACAACTGTAGATGCCTTGGTTTTCCATTGGATCGCACGATTCGGCGCTCCTACTTATATCACTTCAGACAGAGGTTCTCAGTTTTTGAGCACCATCTTCACTGAGGTAACCCCCGTCTTAGGTATCGATCACAGCGTCGTATCATCCACAGTCCGACGGACTCATTGAGCGTTGGCACCGGACATTGAAAGCAGCCAGGATGCAAAAACACTATCTATTGGGTCGATCACTTACCAATCATACTGCTTGGACTGCGAACAGTTTAAAAAACCGATCTGCAAGCAACAGCCTCAGAGTTAGTTTACGGAACGAATCTTCGGTTACCAGCAGAAGTTTTTAGTAAGAATAGAGATTTGCGCACGGAGACTGAGGTAGTGAATCAATTATGAGAAGCTATGAAGAATATACGTCCTCACCCACCACTTGGCACTCGAATAAGAGCGCTTCCAAATGTACACATGTTTTTATTCGAAATGACTCAATAAAACCGTCGCTGAGCAAAATATATGATGGTCCTTACCAGTGATGAAAATGATGGTACAATTGTACTTTTTTGGTACATTTGCACACTAATATTGTTGCTAAAGATGCTACTTTGTCTCGCTTGCTATCGGAAATCAAAGGTTTGCGTGTTGTTGTTATTAGCTGCCTTGCTCAAAATTCAAATTTGGCAACTGATGAAAACAAACAATTGAGTTCGTCATCTTCATGCTCTTTGCCTCTTGGTGCTATTGCTTCGCCCACTACTTCTGCTCATAACTCAGACTCCGTCACTGGCGCGGGGAGTGCTAAACTACCGCCTCGCTCTGCTAATTCGGAAATTAATGGGAACAATCATATAAAATCGTCATCTACATGCTCATTGCCTGGTGGTGCTATTGCTTCGCCTGTGGTTGCTGCTTATAACTCATATAGTGACTCTGTCAGTGGCGCGGGGAGCGCTAAACTACCGCCTCGCTCTGCTAATTCGGAAATTAACGAAAACAAACGAGAAAAATCATATAGTGACACGGTCGCTGGCGTGGAGAGTGATAAACTGCCGCCTCGCTCTGCTACTTCGGCGCATGCATCGTCGACGCTTTCTTCCTATGTTACTGCTACTGGCACTAATATTGTGACTGCGATGCCAACTCGGATGATTGCTGCTATTCCATTTTCTGCTGCTGTTTCAACGTCTCACTCTTTGCAAACGTCCACTATAAATCTCTCTTATGCTGCTGCTTCTGCACCTAATCCAGCTATCTTTACTTCTTCGTATTTGCCTATTTCAGCTGCTGCGTCGGCTGCGCTGCCTACTACTCTTTGCTCAACGTCTACTGCACCTGTTTGCGCGCTAATTGGCTCTCCCGCTGCTTTGTCTGGTTCTGCTCTGCAGGCAATAGATGCATTTAATGCTTCTGGCGCTCAGACTGATGTGGTTGTTGCTGGCCAAAATGATTGGAATACTGTGCGTCACAAAAAAGGTTCCAAGCAAAGAAATATCATTGGTCGCAATGAAAATGTTGAACTGGATGTTGTTGTTAGGAAGAAATGGGTGCATGTCTCCTCCTTTAAGCCGACCGTCAGCGAGGAGAGTGTAATTTCGTACGTGTCCAAACATTCTGGAATTGACCGCATACATCTCGCTTGCCATAAGCTTGTTAAGAAGGATGCGGATATGAATAATTTGCGGAGTATTAATTTCAAGTTTGGTGTTGAGCCAGCTTTTTATGACCAAGTCCTTAATCCTAATGTTTGGCCGTCGGAGATTAATGTGAGACCTTTTCGTTTTTTTCGAAAAATGTAATTTTTGTATTCTAGGGGATTTTAATCTATCAGACATTAGCTGGTCTGATCTACAACATAAAGGTATCTTGACTCCAACTAAAGTTAATAGAGCTCATGAAATCCATCTATTGGATAGTTTTTTTAGTTTGAATTTTACCCAGATTAATACTGTTTTTAATAGGCTGTTTAAAATACTGGATCTTGTTTTTGTGGATGAAAATTTAATTTGCGATCTTTGTGAATGTGATTCGCCAATCGGTAAGACCGATAAGCACCATAATCCGCTTAGCTTAACTCTGAATTTCTTTGAGGGTATTACAATGGAACCCAAGAAACCGGTGTCTTACGACTTTCGAAATGCAGATTTCCTTGCTTTGGGTTGTACCATCTCTGACATAAACTGGAGCAATCTCCTTTATTCAGAAGATGTTAGTGAGTGTTATGAAGTCTTTTTGCAGATAATATCAAATATATTTTCTAATAATCTTTCTATCCTTCCGCCCAGAATCCACAAATTACCTTGGTACACCCCGAATCTTAAAAATTTAAAAAACAAACGGAATAAATACCACAAATTGTATATTGCCAATAGAAATGACAATATTTTGAAAGATAAATATGTGTCTCTCATGAAACAGTTTAATGTCCTCGATAAATTTCTTTATAATCAATATATTAGTAGGTTTGAATTTGAGCTAAAAGAAAATCCGAAAGCTTTTTGGAGCTTCATTCGCTCCAAAAAAGGTTGTTCAAACATACCAACATGCATGAATTTTAATAGCAATAGTTCTCAATCTTTAGCTGATACAGTCGACCTTTTCGCGGATTTCTTCAAATCCAATTTCTGTGATGATATACCTGTTAGTACATTCCCTCCTATCTGTCCAGCTCAACGGCTAGACTTTGGAGCGCTCTCCATATCGGAGCTTGACATTATAAATGCAATTTCTTCCATAAAGTCGTCCCTTAAATGTGACAATGATGGTCTTTGTGCATATTTCTTGAAACAGTGCAGGTCTTCCATCTGTGTTCCTTTATGTAAAATCTTTAATCTCTCTCTTTCTACAGGTGTTTTTATCAGTCGGTGGAAGGTGGCATCCATCACTCCGATATTTAAATCGGGATGCCGAAATGATGTATCTAATTATAGGCCTATTTCCAAACTAACGGTCTCCTCTAAGCTGTTTGAAAAAGTGGTTAAGGATAAACTTTCTTTCGTTTGTAAAAGTATAGTGGAGCCCCAGCAACATGGTTTCGTTTGTGGTCGTTCCACAGTCACTAACTTAGCGGTATTTTCGGAATACTGTGTCTCAGCATTTAAAAGCGGTTGTCAGGTCGATACTATTTATACTGACTTTTCGAAAGCGTTTGATAAAGTTTCACATGCTATCTTGCTAAGTAAACTGCAGTGTATGGGCTTTCATTCTGTTTTCCTGTCATGGTTGAAATCTTACCTTACAGATAGAACTCTTTTTGTAGAAATTGAAAATTATAAATCCAAGTCCTTTGTTGCTTCGTCAGGTGTTCCTCAGGGTAGCATCCTAGGCCCTCTTTTATTTATTCTGTTTATTAATGATATTGGTACTTGCTTCAAACATTGCAGATATCTTCTTTACGCCGATGATCTCAAATTGTTTCGTAAAATAACTTGTCCGTCCGATGTCCTCTATCTGCAGCATGATTTGGATAATTTAGTCAGTTGGAGTATAATTAATAAGCTATCGCTCAATATAAAAAAATGCTTCCATATGTCAATTTCTAGATCCCCTTGTAAATTGGCTTCGTGTTACTCAATTTTAAATCAGAAGCTCATTTTGGTCAATGATTTTGTTGATCTGGGTGTAGTCTTTGATTCGGGTTTTACTTTTGTAAACCATGTATGCTATTTGCTTCCAAAGGCGTATAGTAACTTAGCTTTTTTACGTCGATATGCGAGGGACTTTAAGGACCCTTACACTAGGAAAATTCTCTTTAACTCGTTAGTACGTTCAAAATTAGAGTATGCGTCAGTCATTTGGAGTCCTATTTATAGCTGTCATTCTATGAGAATCGAACGGGTTCAAAGAAAGTTCCTTCGATTTGCTCTTCAACCACTTAATTTTTCCGACCCGCTTCCGCCCTATGCGGCCCGCTGTCAGCTAATAAATTTGCAGTCATTAGAAAAAAGAAGAATTATTCAGCTCCTTATGTTTCTCTTTGATTTGGTCTGTGGGAAGATCGATTGCCCTGAACTACTAGAGCTAATAAATTTCAATGTTCCTCACAGAACCTTACGATCTCAACCTCCCTTTTATCTTAGTGTAGTTAAGGCAAATTTCTATTCGTTAGCGCCTATATTTAGAGCGCTCTCGGAATTTAATAACATCTCTAAGAAGATCGATATCGAATTTTCATCATCAAGATCCTTATTTAAGTCCACGCTTGAATCGTTTTACTCTTAGGTTTAGTTCATGCACTGCTATGTTAACGCTATTATCGTATAATACTTATTTTTGTAATCTGTGTAATCTAGTCTGTAAGATTTTTAATCATAGACTGAATAAAGATGAATTTTCGAAGCCAAGAGTACGTTGGTACTACATCGACATTTTTGGTACAATTTTGTCGAAATACAGCACTGCACCACAATTCTATCGAAATACAACACTTGGAAATTTGAATTTTTGTAGATAAAAATATAGTCATCCTTTTCTACCTTATTCAAGTAAATACGTTGTTTTTGGCCTTTACAGTAAGACGAACGGAGTGCAAGGGCATGAAATATATATGTGTGTATGTACAAGGCAAATTTGTACAAGGTGGTATTGCCAGAACAGCTGAGATTTTCGCCGCGGTGCTTCTAAATGCTAAAATAATGTGTATTGTACATTTTTGGTGAGACTCGCTGCCGTTGTACGCATAATTTGTTATTGCAATTTTTGGTTTTGCTCTACCGATACCATAAATTTGCCTTGTGTAAGTACATATGTATTTTGACTTCGGTTTATTTGTACGAGTTTGTTGGATTCGGTTGAGTAGTACGGTTGACTCTACTACGTTAAATATCGCAGTTTAAATGGAGCGTTTCATAAAAAGGTAATTATTTGACATTATATTGATATTTTTTATTTCATATTTTTATCGCCTTGTAGAGTAAAGAATCCACAGTATGAGCAAGTAGAAGCAAACAGTGAATGCTACACTGATTCTGCAGCGTAAGTATATAAATTTTCGCATTCTTATATGCAATTTTAATTTACATTTTTTTTAGTGAAGCAGACGAAAGAAATCGTGAGAAGTATAAAGTTCCTTTTAGGCAACAGTGGAAAGAAAAATATCCATGGCTGGAAGAAGAAAGGTCGTCACAAGGGAAAAAATGTATTTTGTGCAACTCATCGCTTGTGGGAGGACTCGCTCATATACAAAGGCATGCATCCTCTGAAAGCCACATCCGAGCCGAAAATTTAGCTAAAAACACACCACAATTTAGGGAGTATATTGCTTTTAAGTCCACGGTAGACTCAACCACCCAAGCGACAAGGAACGTTGAGCTAAAACTAAGCTGCTTTGTAGCTGAGCACAATTTACCTTTTGCAATTATGGATCATTTAAATGTGCTTCTTAAAAATAGTATAACAGATTCAAGAATTGAGCAAAAGTTTTGCATAAATAGAATGAAAGCGCAACAAATAATCACTAAGGTAACCGGACCCGAGAATTGTAAATCGATAATCGAATTTTGTAAAAAAAATTACTATTCGCTAATAGTAGACGAAACGACTGATATAAGTGTATCCAAAAATTTAGCTGTTTTAATAAGATTTTACAATAAAAAGTGTGTTGATAGGTTTTTAGATTTGATACCTTTGACCGATAGCAACGCGGAAAGTATTTTTAATGCCATTATTAAAACTTTGAAAGAACATTCGATACCACCTGAAAAAATGCTAGCTTTCACTGCCGATAATTGCTCGGTAATGATGGGAGCAAAAAGGGGCGTACAAGCAAGATTGAAACAAGTTGTTCCTAATCTGTACAGTAATGGATGTGTTTGCCATATTTTAAATTTAGCTTCGATGGCAGCTTGTGATGTATTCCCTAACAAAACTGATAAATTTTTAAAAGATATGAATTACCATTTTTGCAATAGCCCGCTAAGGAGGGCTGACTTTCAAAGTTTCCAAGAATATTTCGGCACAGAAATGCATGTAATCCTAAAGTATGCTCCAACGAGGTGGCTGTCTAGACAAGCTGTCGTAGATAGAATTATTGAGTAGTGGAATGCACTCCAGTATTATTTTACTCTTTCTGACTTTGAGAACAAAAGCGGTAACCAAAATACTAAACTTATATCGGAAATTTTTTAAAATCCTATTTATAAAGTATATTTTTTATTTCTTTCATACATTTTAAACTTAATAAATAATGTGAATTTAGAAATGCAGTCCGAAGATGCCCGCATACATGTATTCATTCCAAAATTAAAAAGCTTATTTTACCAAATGGTGAGAATTTTTTAAAAAAATCTTATTTGGATTCCAATCCCATTTGGCTGTTAAATATTGATGCAGATGAAAACCATTTGACTTTAAATGAAATATACTGCGGTGTTAAGTGGATATTGCTTTGTCAAAGAACAATTTTCAGGAAGACGAAATGTTAAATTTTAAGAACTGCGTTAAACAATTTTATATACAATTTTGCAATACTTTAAAGAAAAAAGTAAATTTTAACGATACAATTTTGTGCTGGGCTACAAAGTTTTCACCAGAAAGCGTTTTAAGTGGTGAAACAAATAGTATCGTTCCTTTAATTATGGAATTGTTTCCAACGTGTGAAACTGATAAAATGGAGCAAATTAATACTGAGTTTCGAGCCTTAGTGGAGCACGAAACCCTAAAAAAATTTAAGATTTGAATATTTGCAACTTTTGGGAAGAAATTAGATTAGTGAAAAATGAATTAAATACACCATTATTTTCTAATATTTATAGGGTTGCTCAAGGCATATTATCGATTCCACACTCTTCTGCAAATGTAGAAAGGATATTTTCTATACAAAATTCAATTAAAACGAAGTGTAGGAATCGACTTCAAATAAACACAGTTTCGAATTTATTAAAAACGAAAGACTTGCTAAGATCAACAAACAGTTGCTGTCATAATATAAACATTAAAAAAGACTTGTTATTAACTAATATATCAAATGATCTCACGGAAGATCAATTATTATTATAGGTGTTGAACGGGTTTATTTTTATACAACCAAATATTTTTTATATTATATGTGTATTATATATTTTGCAAAATATTTTTGTGTAACTTTGATTGCATTAAATGTAAATTTTTGTGTTACTAGCGTTAATAAACATACTTGTATGCTTCTGTTGATAAACTTAATATGTTTATTTTTATTGGAAACTTAGGGTATTGATGGGCTTTTAAAATTAGTCATATGTTTTATAGCATATGTTTTGCTTATATGTTTCAAATTTCAGCAAACAATTTTAATATAGGGAATTTTACCTAAGTTAAATATATATATGTCGCAGGATGTCGTTCCATTGTAGCAAATTCCGGTAGTTTGACGCGCACCCTTTCTTTTCCTTTTTCAAAATTATTCCAAATTTCATTCATCAAATATTTTTCACCATTTTTATTTCAACACCTATTATTCACCCGTTTGAAAATTCTTAAACAAGTAGAACTTGATACAGTGCGCGCCACTCTAGCCAAGCATCTAACTGATGCTCTAAATTTATTACAGGATCCGACACGGCTATTCTGACAAGTCACACGTCCACGTGTGATACCTTTCAATAACTTCCACTCGGCCACTTCTGATTTAAATTCAGAAGGAATATCAGTAGCTAAATCTTCAAAATTCAAGAAATGGTTTTCTACGTGACAAATGTTAACGTTAACATCACTTTTATTAAAAACTAATTCGCAGACGTCATTTTTACACTCACACCTTGATTTAGAATTTCACGCCCGATCATGATATCGTAACCTAAATAAATATTTGGTAAAATATGAAACAGAATTTCTATTAAAATCGCATGAATTTCCACTGTGGCTAGTATTTGCAAAGTACTAATAACACTTGCATGCCCAATACCTGTCATATTCACGACATTATTAAACCGTTTACCGCAAAATTTGGAACCAACCGACTCTCTAATAAGTGAACACTCCGCCCCCGAATCATAACAAAAATTGTATCGCTCACCTGATTGCCGCAAAATACCTAGTGGTGACTTTATGGTACAAACATCAATCCTATGATTAACAGCATTATTTGATGAATCAACACCCACAGCCTTCTTAATTACATTCGGACAACGTGAGGCATAATGGCCAACTTTTTGACAACGAAAACAGGTTATCGATGCATTGTTGTTACTGGAAACGTTCTTACTTGCTGAATCCTTCTTGACAGATATTGATTTGTCGTCATTACCAAACCGAAACTTGCACGTAACAGACTTATGGCCAGGTTTTCCACAGATATAACACTTGATAGAAGAAACACCACCGAACTTTTGACGCTTAACATCAAAACGGTCGCGATCATTTAAACCAGTAGAAAGTTTTCTTTTCAAAAATGACATCGAACTTAACTCTTGCTGCAGTTGCTTCCTTGTCTGTATACTTGTTGTAAACGCCAACCGATGAATACGGAAATCAAACTGCGCCAAATGTGCCAGTACCGTTGACACAATAATTTCCTCTGTAGAAAGAGTTTTCCATTTTGATGACAAAGACGTAACTATAGTCGCAGCATACGAAATTAAACATTCGTCATCCTTTGGCTTGTTGTTAACCAAATTGATCAAGAACGCAGCATTTGTTTCAGAGAAATCAAATCTCGATATAAAAATTTCCTTAAACTCGTTCCAAGTCATATCCGGATAAGAAACTTGCGTTAGCCAAATAGCTCCTTGTCCTTTTAAAGCTCTGCTTAAAGTCAACATCAAAGACGAACCTTTTAAAGGCTTCGCTTTCATGCACATGTCCGCTGTAGATATCCAAGCACGTGCATTAACGTTGTGTCCCTCTGGATCAAATTCAGGTAGCTGAACATCATTATTTACAGCCGAGGAAGAATTGACCAATCGTAACAATTTTACGAAATCTTGATTTTGCTGCTCGTACAATTTTTTCCACATATTTTCCTCAGCGTTCGATTCGCCGCTATAAGGACTTTCAGGCTCATTACCCACTTCTGATGTCGCAGGATGTCGTTCCATTGTAGCAAATTCCGGTAGTTTGACGCGCACCCTTTCTTTTCCTTTTTCAAAATTATTCCAAATTTCATTCATCAAATATTTTTCACCATTTTTATTTCAACACCTATTATTCACCCGTTTGAAAATTCTTAAACAAGTAGAACTTGATACAGTGCGCGCCACTCTAGCCAAGCATCTAACTGATGCTCTAAATTTATTACAGGATCCGACATATATATGTATATATACGACCTTTTTAATGTTGGTACTTTTTCGGCTGATTTAGTACATTTATTTTGGTCATTTGGTACAAAATTAAAAAACTGATTTATCATCCCTGGTCCTTACCCCATCTTGAATAGAAACCCTAAATTTTATGAAATCCTTTTGGATGGGAGGAAGACCAACGTGTCCGTCGATCGTTTAAAACCAGCCTACATTATTAGCAGTAACCAAGACGCCGAAACTTATGTCACACCTCAGGACTGCTATCTCGATAATTTGGGCCCCCTAACATTCAAGTTTTTTCCTATGTATATACTATATATAAAATCATACACTCAATGCTAACAAAATAATTTGCAAGTTTTCATAATTAAATATATGAATATGTGGATTATCCGGTTCTGTGTCAAATTATTCTCGCTAACTTCAAAGTAATTCCATTTAAGAATGGTAAAAACCTGGCTGTAGTCGACAATGAGCGGAAATTGATTGAACGGTAAACTAATAATTGGCCACGTAGACTATGGCTTTGGGGGTCGCAAATACCTCAGCCTGGAAGACCGAAGCATATTCACCAAAAGAAAAGGTGAAGCTTATCCCCATTAACTTCGAAAAAATACTCCAGACCCCGAGTCAGTTTTGGAGCCATCAGTGAAGATTCGGCAATGTGAGTACGGGCTCAGTGCTGGAATTAAACCAATATTCCCCTCAGGGAACTCTCTCTCTGTAGAGTCTCTTCAACAAAGGTAATGGTGGCGTACTATCCTGTAGTGCTCAAATATCTGCCGCCGGCAATTTCCGCATCGCCTCACTCAGTGTTATACCAACATCTGTTTCTTTTTAGTCTTCAGGTGGCCTTTAAGGCTTCCCCACGTATGATGACACAAAGTGACGGTAAGTACACCAGTGCGTCAAGAGCACTATACATTAAAGTTAAATAAATAGGCTATCAAGCAACCATTTTGGTTCTTTACTATCGAGACCAGATGAATTTTCGTAGACCCCCACTTACAACTCGTGGAATTTTTTCACGCCAACGTTGACCCCTGTAGAGTCTCCCGTCGATCCCTGAGGGTCCACCTGGACCACTTTGGGAATCACTGTGGTATACAGAAAATTTTATTTTTTTGTATTTTTTATTTAGAATAACGTCTTGTCCGGCTATTTGGTATACAGGTATGTAGAGCTATGAATTTAAAAAATTCATTAGGCTTTTGTTGAGATATTCACCAAGGATCAAATTTAAATTACCACCGTTAAATCAATCACGAGAACGATTGCGGTCCTTGCTTTACGGCGACTAAACAGAATAGAGACAATTCTTGATAAATGCATTCAAATACAATTGTAACACTTCTAAGGTATTTCGTCTGAAATAAGTCTATGTATGGATTTCTGTGAACTAATGATACTCCCTCACTTTGAAATTGCCACAAGGACGATTCACCATCGGACCAGATAATTGTTGCCACAAGAACTTCTTCACGTACATAACGCTTTCATTAGGTTATTTAAAACGGCAATGGAGGAAATGCCATCTGACGACAAGAAAACCAAACGTGAACGTGAACTGTTGGTAAAAACGTTGGACCAAATGTTTAAATAAAAAATTAATTTTGGGAAGGACGAAGTCTGCCGGGTCTGCTAGTAATAACAAAGAACCGATTTGCTTTTTTTAACTCGTAACTTGAACTCCAGTTCTGCTTAGATACAAAAATTTAAAACCAAAGGTTTGTCTCTACGGGAAGGCAGTGGTGCTATGGAAGAGATTAAAAATAATTAACTCAAATGGAGGATCGAAAAATATTTGAAAACAATTAAATTCGGTCTAGAAAAAAAATTAAGGATTCATATCGTAGAGTAATATAATCCGCATTATTTTTAATAATAGTAAAAAGCGAAAACTAAATCGATGCAATTAACACTACTAGGAATTTTAAAATTTAGAAATCCGTCTAATCCTTGAAATAAACAGAATAAAAAACAAACCATTAAACTATAGTTAGATTATTGGTTGTTTTTCGAGCATATTTGGAAGCATATTTACTAATATTTTAATGTTTATGTAAGCGCTTAAATTTGCTTTTTCCTGCTTACTTTCTTCGGTCCTGCTCATCACACATCACTTTAATTGAAACACCAATTTGTAGTTTTTCCAGAATACTGGTAATGAAAGAAATACAAAAAGTTAAAATTTTGTGTGCGTGGCATGCATAAACAAAGAAAGTTGTAGGTATTGAGGTAAAATTGCTTTGAAGTTGCCCTGATAAGGGTTACAATGTTTTGTTACGAACAATTATAAGGCTCAAATTACGAAAAACGCGTTTTTATACCTTAAGTCCACAATCTGGGGGGTATTCAAAATTCTAAGTATGCATATTTTGTGTGCATCATTAGATCTATAACTTTATCAGTCACACAGTGTTAATATCCCGACGAAATCCTAGACGGTGGTACCGGATGCGGAACGGTACATGACGGTAGGAGGTTTAGTTTGGCTTAAAGTCTCACACTGACGGGATTAGGCTTTCGATGCTTCCTCCTCGTAAAAAAAACGGTGACAGGTAAAAAGATCAACGGAAATAAGGTCAATTGAATTTATTTCCCACCCTGGTGCGANCGGAACGGTACATGACGGTAGGAGGTTTAGTTTGGCTTAAAGTCTCACACTGACGGGATTAGGCTTTCGATGCTTCCTCCTCGTAAAAAAAACGGTGACAGGTAAAAAGATCAACGGAAATAAGGTCAATTGAATTTATTTCCCACCCTGGTGCGAAATAAAGGCAATTGACATTATTACCTTTTCAAAAGCGAAATAAAATCCATTGACATTATTGCTCTTTCAAACATTAAATTTGCTTAGCTTCGCGGCAGCCCGTAGCCGCGCGCCACACCACGTCACGCTACGCCGCGTGTTTCAAAAGTGTGTGAAAACCAATCAATTAACTTACATGATCTCGGTTCCCATATGAAATAATCAATAATCACAGCGCACGGCAGTGCGCGCGAGTGACAAAAGCAACCCCAGTAGCATGCTGAAATGACTCGTTTATATATACACGAGATTTGGAAGTTTTTATCCCGAGATATCGTTGGAAAGGTCTTGCAGAGTGTGTCCAGAAAATGTATTCAAACTTCAAAAACGATTAACTGGATTCTTAAAAATTAGGCTAAAGTGTTGCGAAACAAAAAAAGTTTTTTTGCTTTTGCCGGTTTAAGGGGGCATGTGGGTACACCCAACATATTTAGTGTTATTCTATAGGCCAATACCTTTCAAACGATACCTTATATATTGAGTTCCGGCTACTAGTTGGAAAGATATAGAGCTAAATGTGTTTTGGTTCGTGTCTCCACTACGAGATGCTTTGGTATGTATGTGGCGTCTGTACGTACCATCATTTATTTTTATTATTATTATTTATTTAGAATTAAAAATTAATTTTAAGACTAAAGGGGAAGGGGCTGAGCACTAGCTGCTATGGCTATCGGCTCGGTCTATAATATATACATAGATATTTAAACATAAGATATAGTAATAAGGTTTGAAGTAAAACTAAATAAATACAAATATGTAAATATTCAGATAGTCTTTAAGTTACATTTCAAGTTTATATTCTTAGTTTTGTACTTTTTATAAAGCGGAATGTTTTTTCGATGTTTTCTTTGTTGGTTTCTTTCAGTATGTCGATAAGATCTTTTCCTTCGAAAATAGATGATCTAGCGCCGGCTAAGCGTGGAAAATCCGTTAGAATATGCGGTAGAGTGATCTGCACGTTGCAGGTCGGACAGAAGAGCGCAAAATTTTCGTTGAACAAGTATTGATGCGAAGCAATAGTGTGTCCTAGCCTCAGACGGGAAAATATTTTTATTTTGTGTTTTTTAACGTCGACAGGGTATTGGGGTGGATTCCCGTCTTTGTTTATAGCGGAGTAATGATGGTGATTGTGTTGCTTCCAGTTATGCGCCCTTCGTTTCATTAAATATGCGTCTAAATACCGTTTTAAATCTAGTTTTTCAATGGTCGGGTCTGCTATAATTGGTGCGTGACTGGCGTATTTAGCTGTCTTGTCAGCATATTCGTTGCCACCAACTCCTATATGGCTAGGAATCCAGACAAGCAACGCTTTTTTCGGGTTATTTGCGAGGATTGTTCTTATTTTTTGTATTGTCAACCATTTTTCAGACTTCGGACTGCGAATTGCATTCAGTACAGATAGGCTATCAGTAAATATGGCTGTTTTCTTGCGGCTGGCCAGAGCCGTTTTCAGAGAGCTGAGTATGGCTACTGCTTCGGCAGTGAAGACTGAGGCGGATTCGTGAAGTCTGCTAAGCGTAACTGTGTCTCCTTATTCGTTGACCACAGCGTATGCCACATTGGATTCATCGGCTTTGTAGCCATCCGTGTATAGGATTTGCCATCCGTCCTGTTCGAGTTTGGTTCTCTTTTCATTAAAGTGGCTTAGAAACACTTCTGTAGGGGTGTTGTCTTTTTTAAAACGGGCAAGTGAGATGTCGCATGAGTTTTCGCTTAGCTCCCATGGAAGCACTTTCCCACAGTTTTTGGTTACTTTTGTTGGAATGTTAAGCTTCGGACATTCTGCAAGGGATAGAACTAAATCTGAAGCTATCCTGCGCGATTTTTTCCACGAGAGCAAACGTTCGACATCAGCGTCTACAATTGAGTTATTGGAATATAGAATTTTCGGTAGTAGCTTGACCAACAGTTCAGTGTAACGGGTTTCGATGGAGGGAAGTCCTGATACCGTCAGGATGTTTTTAATTGGTGTTGTGCGGAATGCGTAGATGCATGCTCTAGCTGCATGGTGGTATAAACGCTTTATGAATTTCAGTGAGGATTGCGCGCTATTTCCATACAAGTAAAGGCCGTAATCAATTTTACTTAATACTAAAGTTTTGGTTAGATGTGTTAGGGTATTTATATGAACGCAACTTTTCTTTGAAAGATATCTTATTAAATTTACTCTATGTGTTAATGATTTGTTAGTATCTGTACATTGATCTTTCCAGTTGTAATATTGTGCGAATGTTATACCTAGTATTTTTAGTTTTGTTACATTTTCAATAAAACTATTGTTAAGAGACAGAACCGAGTTTAAGGCATTACAATTATGCTTTCTACAGAAGTGGATTTGTTTTGTTTTTTTAATAGACATTTTTGCTCCTGATTGGTCACACCAAGATTGTATTTCTTGAAGTGTTGTTTCCAAAATAGTTTTTGTTTCTTGGTTATCCTTTCTTTTGCAAAGAATGTACAGATCGTCAGCGTAGAGGCAGTGATCAATTTTGGGATTTTTTAGTAATAAGTTGCTTATTTCATTAAAGGCTATTTGGAATAAGGTGACTGACAGTGGCGATCCTTGGGGGATGCCGTTTTCTAAACGATATGTAGTAGATATAGTATTATTGACTTTTATTTGGAATCTGCGATTTGTTAGGAATGACTTTACAAATTTGAATACCTTTGGTCCAATATTCCATGACCTGAGGCGTTCTAAGATTTTATGTAGACCTACTCTGTCGAAGGCTCTTTCGAAAGCTAACGATAGGATTGTAGCGTGATTTCTAGAGGATAATGCATTAGATACATAGAAATCGATGGGAAGTAGGGCGTCGTCGCAACTGTTGCCAGATTTAAAGGCGGTTTGGTTGGGTGCTATTAGTTTTTGATGTTCCATAAACCAGGTTATTCTTTTTGCAATTATTCTTTCTAGGATTTTGGACAAGAAAAGAAGTAAAGAAATTGGACGGAAAGATTCTATTTTGGATATATCTTTGTTCGGTTTTGGAATTGGGACTACTAATGATAGTTTCCAGGCATGTGGAATGTTACCACACTCAAAAATTTTATTGTACAAATCAAGTAATTGGATTTTCCCTGAAAGACTCAATGATTTAATCATTTGATAGTTGATTCGATCCTGCCCAGGAGTTTTACCTTTGACTTTACTCAGACAAGAGTGAAGTTCGGTCAATGTTATCGGTTTTTCAATTAGNGACATTTTTGCTCCTGATTGGTCACACCAAGATTGTATTTCTTGAAGTGTTGTTTCCAAAATAGTTTTTGTTTCTTGGTTATCCTTTCTTTTGCAAAGAATGTACAGATCGTCAGCGTAGAGGCAGTGATCAATTTTGGGATTTTTTAGTAATAAGTTGCTTATTTCATTAAAGGCTATTTGGAATAAGGTGACTGACAGTGGCGATCCTTGGGGGATGCCGTTTTCTAAACGATATGTAGTAGATATAGTATTATTGACTTTTATTTGGAATCTGCGATTTGTTAGGAATGACTTTACAAATTTGAATACCTTTGGTCCAATATTCCATGACCTGAGGCGTTCTAAGATTTTATGTAGACCTACTCTGTCGAAGGCTCTTTCGAAAGCTAACGATAGGATTGTAGCGTGATTTCTAGAGGATAATGCATTAGATACATAGAAATCGATGGGAAGTAGGGCGTCGTCGCAACTGTTGCCAGATTTAAAGGCGGTTTGGTTGGGTGATATTAGTTTTTGATGTTCCATGAACCAGGTTATTCTTTTTGCAATTATTCTTTCTAGAATTTTGGACAAGCAAGGAAGTAAAGAAATTGGGCGGAAAGATTCTATTTTGGATATACCTTTGTTCGGTTTTGGAATTGGGACTACTAATGATAGTTTCCAGGCATGTGGAATGTTACCACACTCAAAAATTTTATTGTACAAATCAAGTAATTGGATTTTCCCTGAAAGACTCAATGATTTAATCATTTGATAGTTGATTCGATCCTGCCCAGGAGTTTTACCTTTGACTTTACTCAGACAAGAGTGAAGTTCGGTCAATGTTATCGGTTTTTCAATTAGCTTAGCTTGGGTGTTTGAAGTGTGTTGTATGCTTATTTCGTTTACTTGGTTTTTAGTAAGATTGTAGTTTTGAGAGAAGTTGTTGTCGGAAGAGTAATAAACCCATTCTTTGCCGAAATAGTCAGCAATTTCTTTGGTCTCAGTCAGGGTTCCGGTGGGAGACTGGATAGCAGCTATAGGGGTGTAAGAGGCTTTGCCTGAAAGTCGATTTATCTTTTTCCAAATATTCGATGTGGGGGAGTCTTTATTTATCTCCCGTGTAAATTCTTCAAAACTGATTTGTTTAGCGCTCTTTACTTCCTTTCTGAATTGGGCATTTCTTTTCTTGTAATTTATTAGATGCGGTAGGGAGGGGTTATTTTTAAATTGGTGCCACGCGTCCATTTTCAATTTCCTTAACTTCGCCAGATCGTTGTTCCACCATTGGACACTGAATATTTTCTTTTTTTTGACTGGGGTATAGAGAAGTTCGCGGCGGTTCGTATAGCTTTTGTTATACGAGCTGCATTGCCGTTGCAGCATGGTGGAACTCTTCTTTTCTCCAGTTCGATGTCGACTCCTTTTGAGAAGCTATCCCAGTTGGCATATAGTATTAGAAATTTCGCAGGCAGGGGAAGTGGTGGTTGGGGGCGGTGTTTAAGATTAATGGTTATTTTTATAGCGAAGTGATCGCTGTGATGTAAGTCATCGGAAATCGTCCACGACGTTATTGGGAGGAGGGAGAGGGAACAACGGGAAATGTCTATGTGGGTGAGTGTGTTATGGGTAGTGAAATGTGTCGGCCTACCGTCATTTAGAATACACAGGCTTGATTGAGTGATAGCTTTCTCTGTTTCTATTCGTCGGGAGTTATTTGAGGGTGAGCCCCACATTGTATTCCAGCTGTTGAAGTCGCCGACGACAACAAGAGGTGTGTTTATAGATTGATATATATCAATTAAGTCGCGATGATCAAACGTTTGTGAGGGTGGGATGTATATGGAGAGGATTGTGAGCTTGATATTTAAATCGATTTCTATTGCTATGGCTTGCAGTGAGGTATTTAGGGTAAGGCGTTTATGTGGTATATTCTTTTTGATTAAAACTCCAACACCTTGTTTGGCGTATGTATTAATAGGTGAGTTGTGAAAGTAAGTGATATAGTTTGTTGGTGTTGTAGGAGAGAATGTAGATTGGCAATGTGTTTCTTGAAGAGAAATGAAGTTAGGGTTGAACTCTTTTATAATGAGCTGAAGATCGCATAAGTTATTGATGAAGCCTTTGATATTCCACTGTAATATCTTAAGGTCCATCGCATAGGCAAGAGTGCTCAGCTTTAGTAAGAGAGCTTACAAAAGAGAACTTAAAATCTGAGTCTGAGTGGAGAGTTTTAAGTGAGTAGAGTGAAGGGTTTCGGCAGGCTATTGTTGCTATGTAGAAACTAAGAGAAAGCATAATTGCTATTTGGCCACTCATTGTTGATTTTTGAGAAGGGGAATATATAAATATTTTAACAAATTTTCTTATGCTAATAACCTTATACATTATTTATAATGGATTTAGTTGGCAATAACTTAGAAAAGCTATAGGCTTAACTCATGTGTGTCCTCATCTAGTGACATGGTTTCAGAGAATTCTGAGTCGTCGCTCTTGTTGCTTTGCTTTGATTTCTTTGCACGGGCTTCTGCTTTTGCACTCAGTTTTTTCTTTATCTGTTGCTTTAGTTTGTTGGAAATATTTCTCGGAAGAATGGTGATATTTTTTTTTTTAGCAGGTGGTGTTGTGGAGGTGGATGAGTGTGATGGTGAGGTAATAAGTGGCTGAATTTCTGCTTCCTCGCACACTTCAGAGTAGTTCACAATGTTTCTTTGATTATGGTTGTTGCTGTCTGTTGATGAAAAGTGATTTTGTTCGTGCCGTGTGTTCGTGTTGTTTTGTAAAGCTTTTGATGTGTTGTTTTTAATTATTGATGAATATGACGGACGTATTTGCCGCAACAAGAAGAGAGAGGCAGAAATACGTGAGTGCGAAGAGCTTGAAATGCTGGCCGACAGGAGGAATGCCCGAAAATTTTACCAGAGAGTTAGGCGACTTACGGAAGGTTTAAAGACCGGGGCGCACTCCTGTAAGAACAATAATGGCGACCTAGTAACTGATGTCCAGAGCGTACTTAAATTATGGAGGGAACACTTTTCCGCCCTACTAAATGGTAGCAGCACGGAAAGTTGTGGAGAAGAAG
>NW_016157241.1:141881-148738 GCF_001687245.7 Rhagoletis zephyria
CGTATAATTTTCGTCACGAAATTGATATCATAAATTTTGTGTTTCTAGTTCAGCTTTCGTCACTCGAAAATTTTACCTCAAAGAGGTCTTTTATTTGATTGTTTATACCCGCATTTTGGCACATTGGTTTGGATGTGCCATCTTATAAATGGTGTCGTCGTTCTCCTTAGCTACTTAGCGGAGACATGAATACAATTTAAGAAAATTCCTTTTCTATAATTGTTTCCTTATAGAAAGGTTTGTTTCTTTTCAACCTTAGACATTCCGAATTTGTTCAAAATATGCTAGTTTTTGAATATGGACTGTTTCTTCAATTTAATAGTGTTCGCTTTATTTTTGTGGAAACGAAACATGTTTTGCAAGCTCTGGATCATTTCTACACTCTTCTTCAAAATATTTCTCCTATTCCAGCTGCGTTTTGCGTTTGGTTTTTCGCATCGTGTTTTTACTATATTCGTAATTTTAAATTTTTTTTTCATAAAATCAATTGGTGGTAGTTCATGTTTGTATGTGGATTAATAGACCCACCCTGAGGATTTGGCAATAACCTTTTTCATCTATTAAAAAACAAAACTTACGGGGCAATGTTTATTGTAAGAACAACATTTTTTTTCTATGAATCGACATACTTTAAGCATTGTTGACGCTATTTCCATTTGAATTAGGAAATAGCGTCAATAACTTTGTTTCCAAATTTTTGTTACTTTATTTCGATTTTGAAAAGGTAATAATGTCAATTGACTTTATTTGGCACCAGGGGACCTTATTCCTGTTGATCTTTTTACCCCTCACCAAAAAAACATGTGCAGTAAAATATTAATTATTTAAATCGACGTTAATTATTGAAATCAACTTTTGTTGATATACCTCTATTGGTTACAATAATTTTAACTATAATAACAATTTTTTAGTAATAATTATTGGCTTTGAAAAAAAAAATTATAGAAACCGACCCATCGTTGTTTTGCGAAATATTCATGCCAAGCATGGATGTCGCAGGTCCCATGTCCTTCATTTTAAATTTTGTGGATAAGTCCTTTTTAAGTTTTCTATTAATTGCATTGTTGCTTCCAAAAATTAAGCTGTCATCAATATACAGCCAATATGATGATGTTCTGTGCTGAGTTGTTGAAATAAACACATTGGTCAATGTCGGATCTTTTAAAACCAAATTTTTTTATCAAAACAAAATTTAGCTTCGTGTTCCACATACGACTGTACTGCTTTAGTCCATATGGAGACTTACGAAATCGGCATATCTTATTGGTTTTATCATCAAAGCACTGTGGTTGTCGCTTGTAAATCTCCTCGTCTAATTCGCCTTGTAAGAAGACTGATACTGCATCCATCTGATGAACAGTCAAATCGAATTTAACGGCGGTGGCCAAAAAAAAGTGGATTGATGAGTACCGTGCAACTGGAGAGTACATTTTATCGTAGTCGAGCGTTATACTCACTTAGCATAGCATCATTCCATTCTTTGCTATCTTCGCGTCTCGTACGGTTAATGGTTCATTAGGATTACTTACTGCTGCTATCAGCTCGAGGCGCGTTGCTCCATCCATTGCTCGGATGTTGCTTTCATCTAGAGATTGGACTGACTGACATCTCGCATGATGAACAATGTTGAGGATTCTCCTTCTCACTCTTCGTGAGGGTGATCCTAAAAAACAGATTGATCATAAGAAAAAATATTGCCTACGTTCGAAGCATTACAAGTTTGTTGATGCAAAATGTACTCATTCGCAATTTTAACCTGTGATGAATTTCGGTTTTCGCTTATTTTAAAATTTGATAAACCCTCAGGAGTCGGCGTTTTCATCGAAAGTTTCGATTCCTTGCACATCAAATTCACATGGCGCCTTAGTTTCAAAAAGTAATACATCGCCATGATTCAATAATTAAAGGTTTGCTCATTATTGACATTCGAGTTTTGACACTCCCTTAGCTCCCTTACAAACGATTTGCACACACACACGAACCCACATATAGTGCCTTGCTAAGGGAGCCGATTTTGTCAAGAGGGAGCGAGAAAACTGCTTTTTGAGCAAACCTTTTATTATTGAATCATGATACATCACGACTTATCATTGTTTTCTTTGTTTTTCTGTTATACAGTTTATACCCTTTTGGTGTTTCTAATCTAGCTTGCGTCTTTTCTCTTTTGGTATATGTACCATGGCGTTACATCCAAAAACTCGAAGAGAAGTTAAATTCGGTTTCAGTTTGGTCCAAATTTCTTGTGGCGTAGTATTTTTCATGTCTCTGCATGGAGTTCTATTTATTAAAAATGCTGCTGTGGCAGCTGCCTCTACCCAAAATTATATATCGGGCGTTCCATACCAAATCGGACGGGGTTCACACTTCATGTGTTTGATTTGTTTAAAAATTTTAGGGTTGATGCATAAACATAAATAACAAATAAATATAAAATTTGAGCTTGATTAATATATTTTTAAAAACTTTTCAGCGCAAAAACAAAAACAAATCAATTTATTACTTTTCCAAATATCTTGAGAATGGGGCGAGGAAAAAATTAAAAAGAAAACACACATCAAAATTCTCTATGAAAAGAAATATTTTTAATATTTTTTTTTCTTGAAAAATTTTTCCCATACACATTTTTTGACAAACAAAATTAGTTTTGGAAAATATGCCGTCTCAAAAAAAAATTGAAAAAAAAATCTCAATGGTAGCGCTGAGTATTGCGCAATATTTAAGTATAGTATTACGGGGTGCACTCTACAATAATTTGAGTTATGAATTTTTGTTAACCCCATGATACTATACTTAAATATTTCGCAATACTCGGAGCGACTATTGTGATTCTTTTGAATTTTTTTGAGATGGCATATTTTCAAAAACTAATTTTTATTATCAAAAAATTTGTATGTGAAAAATTTTTCAAGAAAAAACATTTTTTAAATATTTCGTTTCATAGAGAATTGTGATGTGTGTATGGGTGATTTTTTTGCCCCGTTCTCGAGATATTTGGAAAACCAGTAAATCGATTTATTTTTATACCCGAGCGCACTTGTCCACAAGGGTATTATAACTTTGTTCACATAACGGTTGTTTGTAACAGGCAAAACAAATCGAGATAGATATAGACAAATGTACACATAAATGATCAGAATGAAAAGAGAAATCGATTAAGCGGTGACTGTCTGTCCGTCCGTCCGTCCGTCCGTCCGCCCGTCCGTCCGTCTGTGTACACGATAACTCGAGTAAAAATTAAGATATCTTAACGAAACTTGGTACATGCACTTCTTTTGGGTGTAGGACGGAAAATGGGCGAAATCGGACAATAACCAAGCCTACCTCCCATGTAACTCTAATTTTCAGAAATACGAAAACTGCGATATTTTAGTACGACATAAACATGAACATAATTAACGCAAAATTGATATTTACAAAAAATTTAGACGAAAAATAAGAATATTAAAAATTTTTGGAAAATGGGCGTAGCCACGGCCACTTATGGTTACATATGTATAGCTTGGTAACCGCTGAACCAATTTCTTCCAAACTTGGCACAGTTGTTGGCCCTGGTACAGCATACCAAATGGCCGAAAATTTTTAAAATCGGACAATAACCAGGCCCACATCCCATATAACGGTAATTTCGAGAAATACGAAATATTAAAGCTAATTTATTCAAAATTGATCATTGCAACAATTCTTTACCAGGAAATGCGCTTATGATAAAATTGTGGAAACTGGGCGTGGCACCGCCCACTTATGATCACATATATGTATCACGCTAACCGTTCTAGCAATTTGTACCAAACTCGGTATGGTTATTGTGCTTGCCACCTAAAAGCAAACCGTTGAAAATTGTTGAAATCGGACTGTAATTACGGCTGCTTTTCATATAACGGTAAATTTCAGAAATGCTTGAAATTGCAATATTTCGGAATTTAAGGACGCTAGTTTACTTAAAATTTATACACCCCGGCTTATCATGTAGCGGTAGCTTTCGGAAAGGTGGAAAACATATTTAACACTTGCGCCGGGTATTTAATGTTCGGCTCCGCCCGAACTTAGACTTTCTTACTTGTTTTATTTTAACTTTAATTTCAACATAGATTGATTAAAAGAAAAATACTGATAAAAATAAAATATTTCACACAAACAGGTTTTAAAATTTGAAATTCCTGCCTGTATTTTGTTTGTAAGTCAAATATTAGTGGCGTTGTGCTACTATGATTGCACGGCCGAGTAATCATAGTCAACTTATGTACTGAACTTGCACGGGGGCGCGTATCGTGAATAACGCTCCGGTGCAGGTTATAGTGGATGGAAATAAAAAACCAAAGTTTGTTTAATTTAAAATATTCAGAGTCAGATTTCAATAAATATAGTGACAGTGGCCTGGTAGCTGCTGGTCTGCTCGCGTTGATCTTCTGAACCGAAGTGATCTTAAGGATTTGCGGGATTTTAAATCGGACCGCCGGACAACAACCGATATTAAGGGGAAACTTAACGATAGGTTATTATCCGGCGGGAAACGTCAGTTAACGGCGCGAGTTAATCATAATTGGTGTGCATATGTATATGTGTGTGCATACGCCTATATGCCAACACTAGGGCGGGTCACAATAGAATGAAAATCTTTAGGCTGACGGCCTAAACATGCCGGCCCCCTTGCGGCAAGCAACATCTAACATTTATGCAGCAGCTACCAGCTCACCTCTGTACATGTGATTAAACTAAAAAAAATGATGTGAAATTATTCTGGATATAATTGCGATGAGCCAGATTCATCAATTGCCGCTGTATCGTTTCCATGGCCGTTTCCACCTATACTGCTGATTGAGGGGAAGAGAGGTAAAGGCATTAAGTGAAAGATACGTGAATATTTTCAGATGCACTTTTATTACAAAATAAAATTCGAAATTCATGTTTGTACAATAAAAAAGGTACATAAAATGTGGCTTGTAATTTTTCGACTACGTGCGGCAGACGCCCGAAAGCACGTATCCAAAGATTGTGCTTTGGGCCAACAGAGGCAGAACACTGGGCATGACGATGTCGGCGTAGACATCCACACCGAGGACGATCCGAATCGGAGAGGACCTGAAGAAGTTCGGTCGGCGAGCCGAATGTGCGCATATGTCGTAGCTATGGCCGGGTCGACATTTTAAGGCGGTGATATTCGTCGGTACTTTTTTATTATGTGTGCATGGGTTGCCACCTGCTTATTTACCCCGTGCTTCCCTCAAATACTCAGTAGACAGCCTCTTTGCCTCCCCCACCGTGTTACCTTTAAGCCCAGCACCCTCGAAAGGTCTCCCGATATTACGCTAGATGGTGTACAAGCATCTATCAGTGCCCGAACAAGGTGAAGTCTTCCTCCTGCCTCGACTTTGATGATTGCCGTGGGTGAAATCGACACCATAGGTCGTAGCACCTCGGTTTGTCTCACGGCGCCGGCCAGGCCGATTCGGAAGTTGTTCGGTGCTCTGAGTTGGCAAGATCGTGCCACTATTCCTCCCTGGTCACGATGTTTAGTTAGGCCCGGGGTTAGCTGGTGCGGGCGGAAAGACCCGGTTTCCGCTCCGCGGGATCGTCGCTTATGCTGGCGTGATCGGAAAGACCTAGTTTCCAATTCAGCCACTCCTTGAGTCGTGTGATGAAGCGGAGGTTGGAAAGTCCGAGTTTCCGCTCCCCTGTCATTGTTCGGGCAGAGAGTCCTAGTCTCCGCTCCGGATTCAATACCGTCTCCAGTTTCCAGTTCCGGACGGAAAGACCGAGTTTCCGTTCCGGATTCGGATGCATAGATGGAGATCACGTCCAACTCGTCTTCTTCTTCGTCCACCTGTTGACTCCAGGGTCTCCTATCGATGGGGTCCAGATGAATGGTGGTGTGATGCTTGTCGTGACACCGGCGGTTTCTCTCCGCACTAGTGCAGTTTTCCACTCGATGAGTTATTGCGAGGCAGTTGAGGCAGTATTGCTTCGCGAAGTCGCTCCTCAGGATTTTTTGCCCTGTAGACCGGACACAGTCTGCCGTTGCATAAGCGACACGATTGAGGATAGCGATGTGCGTGTTGTGTAGCTTTTTTGCGCAATTGGGTGAAGCGAGTCATAGTTGTTGCAATAAATGGGTATATTTTTACGATCTGTTCGAAACGGAAACCATTTATTTAAATATTGTTGGATGGCGAGTAATTTAGGCGGAAATTCTTAATGCATTTGGCATGACAAATTTTTGTTTATGGGATAAAAACAAGATTCTGTATGTGTGAATGTGGCATTATGTGGCTACTAATTGTATTTCATAAACTTCCGCATGTGAATAGGGTATAAGGCTGAGTTGCGATCCATGAAAACGACAAGTGGATCGCCCAAATGCCACGCATTCCATCATACAGGGATGCATGAAAAGATAAAAATTATTTATACCACACGATTTAGTTTTGAATGAATTTTTCTTTTAAATAGTTAGACCTTGTAGTGCCAATGTAGTGTTCTCCACACAATGAACTATTTTTATGAATAACCCGCAACCCTACAACTGGCCTGCCACCCAAAAAAAATTTGGATGCCCCTGTAGGCGATACTCGGCTAAAATCAGGGTAGCTCATATGCAGCAGAATTCATAAGTATAATTGCAGAACCGTTTGGTTATAAAATACATAAATATCATGTTTGCTTATGAAATTTACATCAAAATGTGTGATAGACTTATAAAAAAATTAATGCATTGATATTTGCTTATGACAATGCATCTTTAAGTAGTTATAAATGTATTTATTACAACTACACCTTTTCCAACAGTATTTCAGAAACACACAAATGTATTTCAGAAAAGGCCAAATGTATTTCAGAAAACCTCAAATGTATTTCAGAAA
>NW_016157241.1:151083-156506 GCF_001687245.7 Rhagoletis zephyria
ACCTGTTTTCATATTCTCCTTGGGGTGCTTCCATTTAATTCGCTTTTGTAGTTCGGCTAAGTACTCCACTTTCCATCGCCTGCAAAACGTCTGATGCAGTGCCTTTAGTTTTTGCCATCGATTGACGATGGAGGCAGGGTTCTCATTCACTTCAGGTTCTGGTGGAGCCATAAGATGTCCACCGGTGAGAAAATGGCCTGGGGTAAGCGCCTTCAGATCATTTGGCTCATTTGAATAGGGACTCAGTGGTCGCGAATTGAGACATGCCTCAATCCGGCATAAAAGCGTACTGAGCTCTTCAAAGGTGTATTTGAGAGCGGACGCCACCTTTTTAAAGTGGCTTTTAAAGCTTTTTACACCTGCCTCCCAGAGTCCTCCCATGTGAGGGGCGGCATCAGGTATAAAATGCCATGTAAGTGTTTGATGGTTATATTTGGAAATCGTTTTGTCTCGCGCGTCAGACAAAAAAGCTTTGAATTCACATCGTAAAGATCGCGAAGCTCCGACAAAATTTGTACCATTGTCGGAATAGATATTCTTCGGGCATCCTCTTCTAGCCACGAACCGAGCAAATGCTGCTAGAAAGGATGGGGTACTAAGTCATTGGTAGCTTATAAGTGAATCGCTTTAATGGTGAAACAAACAAATAGGCAAACATAGCCTTTGGAAATTCGACAACCTCTAACCCGGTAACTTTTAATTTCAAAGGGTCCCGTGAAGTCTACTCCCGTATTCGTGAACGCGCGCGTAAATGTTGTGCGTTCCTGAGGAAGAGTTCCCATAATTTGCGTCTGAGATCGTTTTTTGTAGATGTTACAAATTTTACAATTGTGGATGGTAGACCTAATCATGTTTTTTACCCTGGGAATCCAGTACTGGGTACGGATAAGGCGTAACATGAGTTGATTTTCTCCGTGTAAGGAGACTTGGTGAATCAACAGGACGATAAGACGGGACAATCTGCAGTTATACGGAATAATGATTGGATGGCGCTCATTATATGCTAAGTCCTGGGATGCTCCGAGGCGACCTCCAGCCCTGATGATGTCGTGTTTGTCGACGAACGGATTAAGCGGAAGGATTTCACTCTTTGCATCGATGGGTTTTGTAGTTTTAAAATTCCTGTATTCCTCACCGTAGTGTTGCTTCTGGTTGATTTTTATCAAGAGATGTGTCGTCGTCTTAATTTCATCTGATGAAATTAAACAAGAATTTTCCTGAAATAAAGCCCTTGTTTTCGGGTGAGTTCTTCGGTATAATCTCCTGACATATGTTAACACTCTCAAGGCTCTCGGTAGATCTGAAAACCGGTCAAGGATATCGATATCATTTACATGCATAAGCGTGTGCCTTTTTTCTTCAACTTCTGTGTGATAGTTAATTTCTTGAGCAGGCCATTTAGAGTTGTCTTCTTGCAACCAAGAAGGTCCCTGCCACCACAAAAAATTGGTCACCAACTCTGACGCAGGCAATCCTCTAGCCAAGGATTCGAAGCCGAGTCTACACGTAACCAGTCCCTGTTACCGACTTTTTCTACTATTTTTGTAATTCGGTGTGTGACAAAAGTTGACCAAGAACAAGGCGGCTTTCGTATCCATGCGAGTACGATGGTCGAATCTGTCCAAAGATATGTTTTCACTTGCCCTAGGTTTAGGTTGTTGATTACGGATTTTATGATTTCCGCGAGCAGTACGGCTCCGCAAAGCTCTAGGCGTGGTAGCGATATTGTTTTGACAGTAGCTTCTTTGGTTTTTGCCAAAAGAAGGTTGACCAAAACTTTGTCATCTCGTTTGACACGCATGTATGCAGTAGCCGCATATGCTTTCTCCGATGCGTCGCAGAAACCATGTATCTCGATGTCATCTCCTGGTGCGAAGTGTACCCATCGAGGTATTCTAATATTGTCTATTTCATGGTAATGTTTGGTAAAATTCTGCCATCGTTCCATAGTAGTAGAAGACACAGTCTCATCCCAGTCTGTGCCTTCTAGCCAAATACTCTGCATGATTATTTTGGCCACGACGACTATTGGAGCAAGCCATCCTAGCGGATCAAATAGCTTGGCGATAGCTGATAGTATCGCCCTTTTTGTAAGTGTCTCGCGGTCCTCCAATGGTCTTGCCATGAAATAAAATAGATCGGTATGGGCATTCCATCTTATGCCAAAAGCCTTAACCGTTCTGGTATCTTCGAATGCCAAAAAGTCTTCACTGAGTAGATCCGTTTTTGGAATGTCCTTTAGAATTTCCGCACAGTTTGGGGTCCATTTCCTTAGCGGAAAACTGGCTGACCGTAGCACTTCAGAGATTTCATATCTTGCTTTTACGGTAGAGTCGATGCTGTGTCCTCCAGCTAGCACGTCATCCACATACATGCATTTTCGTAGTATGTTAGATGCTATTGGGGAAGAACTTTCTACATCGTCAGCCAGTTGTAAAAGTGTCCTTATCGCGAGGTAAGGATCACAATTAATCCCGAAAGTTACAGTCTTTAATTCGTATAAACTTACAGGTTCGTTCGGGTTTGTACGGAAAACTATCCGTTGATATTTGGTATGGTTGCTATCCACCCAAATTTGTCGGTACATCTTCTCGATGTCACTATTAAAAACGTATCTGTATAACCTCCAGCGGAGTATAAGGATCGGAAGATCTGCTTGGAGAACTGGACCTGGGAGAAGTACGTCGTTCAGACTTGTGCCATTAGCCGTTGGGCTTAAGACATTTTAGTGGAGGTACTTTCTGCCTTTATTACAGCATGGTGAGGCAAAAAGTAGTTATCGGAAGAGGCTGCTGAAATACTATCATTTATTCTGGACATGTGTCCTAGTGATTCATATTCAGCTAGTACCCTATTATACTCTTTTTGTAGGACGGTATCCTTTGCAAGCCGTGTCTCATTCCGGAAGAACTGAGAGCATGCTTTTTTAAGAGAAGGCCCTAGGCAGATGTTTGTGGGAAATTCCTGCCTAAATGGTAGCGAGACTACGTATTTTCCGTCTTCTCGTCTACGAGTTGTCTTCCGATAAAGTTCATCACAGTATTTGTCGTCTTCGTTCAAGCTTTTATTTTTTGGTATGTCTTCTATTTCCCGGAATGCAGTAAGTTGTTTTTCCAAGGCAACTTCACTATGATGCGAAACTATATTGTTGGTTGGATTGGGCGCATCTGTGCAACCGGTTAATATCCAACCGAACACGGTTTCTTGGGCGAGGAGTGTACTGAGTACATTTTTCTTCAGGCCGCATAAAATAATTTGGGGATAAATATCTCCGCCAAGTACGAGGTCTACTTCTTCATTAACGTAGAACCGTTTATCAGCTAGAACAAGCCCTGGAAATGCCTGCATAGTCATAGCGCTGATATGACAGGATGGTAGATTTCCGGTTAGTCTTGTTAGGACGAGCACTGTTGCATGCAGGCTGAACAATGGATCAAACGGGGATCGAAGTTCTATGCTGCATGCCTCTTTGACCTGCGCAGAAGTTGCATTCGTAATACCCGAGACTTGGGCATGTATCCTTTTAGCTGGCAGGTTGATTCTGCGTTTGAGTCGTTCTGTTATGAACGAGCACTCAGAACCAGAATCAATAAGTGCTCGAGCTGAAAAATCTGTGCCATTGAGACGTATATTTACGCGAGCTGTGCTCTTAAGCACACCTGAATTTGTGTTAGCATAACAAGACTTAACGTCTTTGCTTTTATTGTTATGTGTTCTATTATTAAAGCTGCGCTTTGCTTGAGCCTGTTGAGAGGAAGATGCGGTGTTATTGGCAGGTCTAGGGACACGAATTTCGATACGATACGATACCATATCGATACTTTTGGCATTCGATACCGATATTTTCTACTCGATAGTTTTAAAACGATATTTTTTGGAATCGAGTACCAGAACCCTAGTATCGTATCGAATGTCATAAACTCACATTCCAACACTGAGGGAAGAAAATTTTAGAATTAAAAAAAAAAACGTGCTAAATTGAAAAAAATACGTATATGAAAGAGCACCAACCCAACTCGTTTTAAATTTGAGTATATACGTTATAAAATATGTGGTTGTGAAGTGCACAGATGCTTTTTCGTAATTAAGAAGAAAAAAAATTAATTTTATGTTCCGTCTGATGGGAATTGAACCCGGACCCTCTTGGCCGCAACTAATTGTATCAAGCGTACTGTCACTAAGGTAACACCATTGTTATTTATACCAATATTTATTGAAATCTGACTCTGAATATTTTAAATTAAACAAATACTAAAAAACAAATATTTTGCTTTGGTTTTTTATTTCCATCCACTATCACCTGCACCGGAGCGTTATTCCCGATACGCGCCCCGTGCAAGTTCATGGTCCATTCGGAGCCGTCCGACTAAAATAAGACTAAATTTCGTACAGCGCCATTTGGAAACCTAGCGATCCTCAAAATACTGATACAGTCCACTGCCCTATTAAGCGATATTGCCACAAGAAGTTTTCACCTGCACGCCAGCATCTGTGCCACAGAGTTCAAGCTACTACCACAACCAACGTTTATTCGCCAGAGATAATTGCCACAAACACAGCACTCAGCACTAAAACAAGGTACGTGGTTATATTTTCAGTGCACTTTGATTTGCGGATCTGAATTTTGTTTGTGAGAAATCAATTATAATTTGCGTCAAATTAAATTAATATATATTTACATATATACTCGAGTGGAAAAGACATTACGCGGGTGACTTTGTGAAAACAGCAAACTTTCTGAGTGCGTTCAATAATTCACCGAGCTGATTTCGTCCGTCCGCGAGGGACAACAGCTATCATTGGTTGAAAGTGCACACACACACACGTGACTGTGAAAATTGTCTCATTAATTTAAATTTAATTGCCGAACATGCATTTGATTTCCGTGCTTCGTTTATTTTCACTACAATAAATTCACTGTGCCATATTAGTTTGACCTAAATATACTTGTGTCGCACAAATATTTTTTCGCGAACCACTTGTAATTTTTTGGAGGATACATAACCTCAGTGCTCTAATTTGCCTTTAATTAGCCCTTTAATAGAAATCAATCACTTGCGTAATTTCACAAAGTCACTTTGTTTGATTGTTTTTTGTTTTCAATCTGTTCATTTTTTGATTTGCACATATATATATTTGTTACTGGTCCAGAAACACCGACACATACCCACGTATATTTTGTTTTGCACGGTTGGGTGGCGAGTTTTAACATACACGCACGTATTTAGATATATGTATCACGCACCTGGTTGGAAAAATCATATTAAAATAAAGTTCTGAGCATAAATTTTTATGTACATATACAAATCAGCGTGACTTTCTTTTTACAACGCTTTTATCAACTTGCAATGTTGTGTGTCCAGAAACTTTCAATGTTGTGGATCCAGAAACTTTCAATGTTGTGTGTCCGACACCATAAAACC
>NW_016157241.1:158134-165843 GCF_001687245.7 Rhagoletis zephyria
TTAGTACGGGAGTATTTGAATTGAATATTTCCATTATATGTACGTAGTGTAGGCCTGGTAGCTGCTGGTCTGCTCGCGTTGATCTTCTGAACCGAAGTGATCTTAAGGATTTGCGGGATTTTAAATCGGACCGCCGGACAACAACCGATATTAAGGGGAAACTTAACGATAGGTTATTATCCGGCGGGAAACGTCAGTTAACGGCGCGAGTTAATCATAATTGGTGTGCATATGTATATGTGTGTGCATACGTCTATATGCCAACACTAGGGCGGGTCGCAATAGAATGAAAATCTTTAGGCTGACGGCCTAAACATGTACAGTAGTCGAAAAACTTATAGCCGCACCAAATTTTGACAAGTTTTAAAATACTATTTTTGTTGTTATTTAATTTTGGTTAGTTTTTTATAGTTCATTCTTTAACATCCGTATAAATATAAGTTTAAAGGCAGTGTCACACGATTGGGTATTTGCCGAAATTTGGTGCAAATCGAATCCCAATTGTGTGAACACCCAAATATTTTTCTTTACCCCAATCACGAAAAATAATTTGTTGAAATTTTTCAATAGAAGATCGCTGTATTGTTCCAATCATTTTTCTACAAAAAAAAAATTCCAAATTTTTTATTTTGTACCAATAGCCTAATAAAAAAATGTACAAATCTGTACAAATGTACCAATCGAGTGACACTGCCTTCAAAATTTATGAAATTAAAAAAATAAATCAACAAATATTCGTAAAAATGTCGAGTTTTTAATTAGATTCTGCGTATGCAGCTTTGTAGCACAATGAATTCTAGTAGAACAGAGTACAAGTTTCAAATGGTTAAAAATTACGGTTATTTTTTTAGAATTTTTAAAAAAGTCGAAATTTTGTACGAAAGTTTGTTGATTTTTTTTTAATATTGCACAAAGTTGGAAACTTGAATTCCACGGAGTTTGTTAAAGAATGAAGTATATTTTTTTAACAGATCCGCGAAGGGGACTCACTTAAGTGAGTCTAAAGACATTTAATTGACCATTGTGATACCACATTACATAAAAATTCATTTGAACGGTAACTGTGTAAAATTACGAGAAGCGCTGTGTGCTCACAACCAGTGTTGCCGCGCCGTCCCAAGAAAATGTATGTATCAATGACCAAGCCAAAAATTTATCCAATTGTATCAAATTTTCTTTGTTTACGTATACATCTCATAATTTGTAAGAAAACCAAAAATTTTCAAGAAAAAGACATAATTTAACCCATCCTAAGGACTTGGAATACATGTATATATATTTTTATTTTTAATAAAATTAAACATTTGTAATTTCAATTTATAAAGTACATTTTTTGTGCATAAGTATTTTGCAAAGTAGTGTAATAAATAGCAAGTACACTCTAAAAAAGCATGTAAAACTACTACTGAAAAGTATATATTTTTCAACAAGAATCAGTATAAATATACGTATAAGATGTTCAGTATTTGATTTTGATCTTGAGGTCTTTAAAATATACTCATAAATACACATATATAGAATGCTTAAAATTGCAAAAAATTTTCAAACTAAAAATACATTTCCTACTAATAATAAACATTACTATACTTTAAACATTTTATGTGTAATTTTGATCTTTGTGGCAAATTTGGTATGTAAAAGTAAACAGGCAATATTTAATTTTATTACACGGCGTGCAAATTTGTACACATTATAAGAGGAAACTGGTTACCTCTCTTAATATGCGCAAATAAAAAAAATATTTTTAGAGTGTATTTAAAGTCTTTTTAGTAAAATGCATACAAATTTCCTTAAATAAATAAAATTTAGTTTTTTTAAGAGTATTTTAACTACATTTAAATCTTCTTTCTTTTTAAATTAATAAATGAAAATATGTGATATAAAAGAGATTACTACAGAAAGAGTATAATTTATTATATATATATGTATATTAAGATCTTGCTTACAGCATCCTTTTAAGCTTATTAAAACAATTGCGCTTATACCTATTTTGGTGAGATCTCTTCATATGTTCATTGCTTCGTTCACAAAAATTAAAATGCTTTAATTTCACGCTTAAGTAGCGATTTTTAATACATTTAAAAAACGTAATGCTTTCTACCATCTTTAATGAAAATCGGTTTTTGAACGAAAAAAACTTTATAGAATATCTATATAAAATTTTGGCCTATTTAAAAAAGTATCCATATTTATACTGATCGGAAAAAATAAGTATCCCGCAAAAATTCATCTAAAAATGTATCCAATTGGATCTATTTAGATCCAAACGGCATCCCTGCTCACAACAAAGTTCCGCAAACAGCTGATGTCCACTCCGGAGAGTCCCTCGGGAGTATGGATGAAATGCGCATCGAAGTGCTTAAACCTTAATCTAGCGAGTGCCGGGCAGTTGAGTAGGAAGTGCTGAGATGATTCCACCTTGTCTTCCAGGCAACTGCGGCAGTAGGGATCCGTGACGATATTGAGTCGCACCGCGTGGGTTGCCATAGGACAATGTCCGGTCAGTACACCTGTGATAATCGAGAGCTGGCGCTTAACCAGCTGCAGTAACTCCCTTGACCACCCATGGTCCGCAACCGGCCAGAAGGACCTTGCAACTTTGCAAGTCGTTACAAAAGCAAACCGCAGGTTGCCAACGGAACTCCAATGCCCTCCCTGTCCGAGGTGATGGCCTCGAGGGTGCCCTGCCTAGCCAGTTCATTAGCCCTGCAATTTTCTGTGATATGCCTGTGTCCTGGGACCCAAATCAACTTGATATGGAAGTATTCCGAAGCAGTTTTGAACACACCATTAGCGATAATACGTTAAAGCTTGGCAAAAAGTGGGTCGGCTATAATTTTTTTATATATTTAATTGGGCATGCATATTATAATAACGGTATGTACTAGGGATGTTAATTTTTCGTTTCTTACCATCCCGAGATTTTCGGGATGTCGTTCCCACAATCCCGGGATCCCCGGATTAGTCCCGCGATTTAGATGTTCATTACTTTTCAACAACTTAAATAGAAAAATTGCTTGTATCTTGTTTGAAAAGCTCCCCCACCATAAAATAAATAATAAATAAAGTGGCATTTTTATTTTTTCTCTCTGACTATATAACAATTATATTCAATAACTTCTATTGAGCTTGAGGCCGTTTGTAATTTTAAATATATGAAAAAATTTCTTTAGAATAAAAAAAAAAAATTAATTTTTTTTTGATTCACAAGACGAATTGGTAATTTTTTAAGCTGAAAAAGTTAGAACGACCCAATTCGAGGATGCTATCGAGTTTATATAAGTCATTAACATATAATTATTTCAAAAACAAATATTGCGAAATTTCAGGGATACAATTTTAAAAGGACATTTTCAATACTTACCAGTCCTTATGCAACAAAAATTTTAATCCGCTTACATTCTACAGAATTTTCTCTTTGGAAGCCGTACATCTTCTCTAAGGACATTTCACTGAAATTTTTAAATCATTTTTGAATTACTGACGTCAGAGTGAAAAACTTAAAACTTTTACTACATTTGGCCTATGGTTCCGCGAATATATTGATTTTTGTGTGTAAAATTTACTATCGCACGGTGTTATATGTATAACGAGCTAGACATTCACAAAAAAAATATTAATTATTAAATAAAAAAAAAGAAATATAGCAAATACTGGTCAAGAAAAGGAATTTATATTATTGCCATCAGGGCAAATTACAATTGCCGAAAATCTTGGGATTATTTGCCAAGAATCCCGGGATGATTTTCGGCACCTATTTTGAACAAAAAAATTACTAACAGTTTTTTGTAAAGACGATCAAATCCCCCTTTTAATATGCATATTTGTATACTTCGTATATAAAAATTTGAGAAACAAATACATTTAAAGAAAAAAATACCTTTTTTTATAAAAAAAAAATTTAAAACAAAAAATTACTAACCGATTTTTAAAAGGTTAGTATCGTTGTAAAGGTGATTAAACCCCCTTTCTTATGATATGCATATTTGTATACTTCGTTTATAAAAATTAAAAAACAAAAAACACATTTAGAGGAAAAAATAAATTTTTTTAAAAAAAACTATTTTAGACAAAAAAATACTAACCGATTTAAAAAAAAATTGGTATCGCTGTAAAGGCGATTAGATCCCTTTCTTCTGAAATGCACATTCGTATACTTCGTAAATAAAAATTTGAGAAAAACCACATTTAAAGGAAAAAAACTTTTTTTTATAATAAAATATTTTAAACAAGAAAATTACCAACCGATTTTTAATCGATTGGCACCGTTGTAAAGGCGATCAAACCCCCTTTCTTCTGATTTGCATATTTTTATACTTCCTTAATAAAAATTTGAGAAAAACAATACCAATTTTATTTTAAAATATTTAAACAAAAAATTTNGCCATAGGACAATGTCCGGTCAGTACACCTGTGATAATCGAGAGCTGGCGCTTAACCAGCTGCAGTAACTCCCTTGACCACCCATGGTCCGCAACCGGCCAGAAGGACCTTGCAACTTTGCAAGTCGTTACAAAAGCAAACCGCAGGTTGCCAACGGAACTCCAATGCCCTCCCTGTCCGAGGTGATGGCCTCGAGGGTGCCCTGCCTAGCCAGTTCATTAGCCCTGCAATTTTCTGTGATATGCCTGTGTCCTGGGACCCAAATCAACTTGATATGGAAGTATTCCGAAGCAGTTTTGAACACACCATTAGCGATAATACGTTAAAGCTTGGCAAAAAGTGGGTCGGCTATAATTTTTTTATATATTTAATTGGGCATGCATATTATAATAACGGTATGTACTAGGGATGTTAATTTTTCGTTTCTTACCATCCCGAGATTTTCGGGATGTCGTTCCCACAATCCCGGGATCCCCGGATTAGTCCCGCGATTTAGATGTTCATTACTTTTCAACAACTTAAATAGAAAAATTGCTTGTATCTTGTTTGAAAAGCTCCCCCACCATAAAATAAATAATAAATAAAGTGGCATTTTTATTTTTTCTCTCTGACTATATAACAATTATATTCAATAACTTCTATTGAGCTTGAGGCCGTTTGTAATTTTAAATATATGAAAAAATTTCTTTAGAATAAAAAAAAAAAATTAATTTTTTTTTGATTCACAAGACGAATTGGTAATTTTTTAAGCTGAAAAAGTTAGAACGACCCAATTCGAGGATGCTATCGAGTTTATATAAGTCATTAACATATAATTATTTCAAAAACAAATATTGCGAAATTTCAGGGATACAATTTTAAAAGGACATTTTCAATACTTACCAGTCCTTATGCAACAAAAATTTTAATCCGCTTACATTCTACAGAATTTTCTCTTTGGAAGCCGTACATCTTCTCTAAGGACATTTCACTGAAATTTTTAAATCATTTTTGAATTACTGACGTCAGAGTGAAAAACTTAAAACTTTTACTACATTTGGCCTATGGTTCCGCGAATATATTGATTTTTGTGTGTAAAATTTACTATCGCACGGTGTTATATGTATAACGAGCTAGACATTCACAAAAAAAATATTAATTATTAAATAAAAAAAAAGAAATATAGCAAATACTGGTCAAGAAAAGGAATTTATATTATTGCCATCAGGGCAAATTACAATTGCCGAAAATCTTGGGATTATTTGCCAAGAATCCCGGGATGAATTTCGGCACCTATTTTGAACAAAAAAATTACTAACAGTTTTTTGTAAAGACGATCAAATCCCCCTTTTAATATGCATATTTGTATACTTCGTATATAAAAATTTGAGAAACAAATACATTTAAAGAAAAAAATACCTTTTTTTATAAAAAAAAAATTTAAAACAAAAAATTACTAACCGATTTTTAAAAGGTTAGTATCGTTGTAAAGGTGATTAAACCCCCTTTCTTATGATATGCATATTTGTATACTTCGTTTATAAAAATTAAAAAACAAAAAACACATTTAGAGGAAAAAATAAATTTTTTTAAAAAAAACTATTTTAGACAAAAAAATACTAACCGATTTAAAAAAAAATTGGTATCGCTGTAAAGGCGATTAGATCCCTTTCTTCTGAAATGCACATTCGTATACTTCGTAAATAAAAATTTGAGAAAAACCACATTTAAAGGAAAAAAACTTTTTTTTATAATAAAATATTTTAAACAAGAAAATTACCAACCGATTTTTAATCGATTGGCACCGTTGTAAAGGCGATCAAACCCCCTTTCTTCTGATTTGCATATTTTTATACTTCCTTAATAAAAATTTGAGAAAAACAATACCAATTTTATTTTAAAATATTTAAACAAAAAATTTCTAATTAGTATTACAATTGAATACTTTTTTTAAATAAAACAGAAAATTACCTTTAATTTTTATATATAACCTGTTGTGTAAAAAATCAAAAACCATGGTGTTTTTGTATTTTTATATGCCTTAGACTTCTGCTACATATACTTTTGCTTTATTTTTAACAGTGCTGTGGGTGAACAAGAACGAATTAATGCTTAAAACACTAATAATTATTTGTTTTATTTAAATACGGTATTCAATTGTATTACTAACTAGCCAATGCCCACTTACTTCGCGGCGCCTAATAAGAGCTTTTGCGTTGGCCAATGCAAAAGAGCGTTTAAAAACAAAATTAGTCTGTAAAGTCAAAATTTTTTATTTAAGTTGAAACCACTAATGTGCAGTATCCTCCTCACGCAGAGTACAATAATAGTAACGCGGTGGTACCATATGGAATACCAATCCCTTTTGGTGTCATGAGCTTTACTGATGGTCTTATTTCCACCTGTGAGATCTCTGCCAATCATGCGTAATCTTTTTGTATGATCTTGCAACTACAACATTGGTGAGATGCGTATGCCAATAAAAGTTCTTACAGGGAAACTCAAGAGCACAGAAGTGCGTTTTCTTTATAGGAGGGTCAAGAATCCTCGCTGTCCCACAGGATGAAAAGTTTTCCGGTACATTGCTAAATGAGTCGAGAGATCTCTTAGGTATCTTTCAAATGAAGCAATTGATATACCTACGGTAATCTTTCCTTGTTAATTCACCACTTTTACAATTCGTGGTAAAACTTATGAACTGTTTCTGGGTAGATGCAAGACCGCATGATCGTGCCACTCGTTGCTCATCTATAAACTTGATCTTCTTGGTCTTCCACCTAATTTTCTACGTTGGATCTCTTCATACCTCTATGATAGATCACAAAGGGTATTGTTTAAAAATACTATCTCTGACGTCATTGATGTTACTTCAGGAGTCCCTCAGGGTAGCCACCTAGGCCCGATTCTGTTCTTGCTTTTTATAAACGATATTTCTACAGATATAAANTCCCTCAGGCTAGCCACCTAGGCCTGATTCTGTTCTTGCTTTTATAAACGATATTTCTACATATATAAAATTCTCCAAAATTTTAATGTATGCAGATGATGTAAAACTTTATAAATCGTACGTTTCAATTAAAGAAAGGTCTTTGCTACAATCAGACTTAAACAGCATGGCTTACTGGTGTAAAGTAAATCTTATGCCTCTAAATCTTAAGAAATGTAAAGTAATGTGCTTCTCGCGAAGAGCGGTTCTGCCAGTTTCTTATATAATAGGTAACCATAACCTGGAACAGGTATACAATTTTGTGGACCTTGGTATCACAATGGATCCTAAGCTTAATTTTAATCTTCACATTAATGTGACAGTCAACAAGGCTAAAGGTGTACTTGCATTTGTGAAACGA
>NW_016157241.1:167542-173788 GCF_001687245.7 Rhagoletis zephyria
TACCAAACTCGGTGTGGTTATTGTGCTTGCCACATATAAGCAAACCGTTGAAAATTATTGAAATCGGACTAAAATAACGGCCGCTTCTCATATAACGGTAAATTTCAGAACTGCTTGAAACTTCAAAATCGAAATTTAAGGACTCTAATTTACTCCAAATTGATACGCCTTACCATGTAGCCGTAGCTTTCGTTAAGGAGAAAAACATATATTTAATACGTGCGCCGGGTATTTAATGTTCGGCTCTGCCCGAACTTAGACTTTCTTACTTGTTTATTTTTAATATTTTTATTGAGCTTTGTACCACGATTGTTTATTAGGAAAAATTGAAAAAGCAACCAAGTCTAACATTTTATGCAAATAGGATAAGACAGTTTATAGCGAAACTCGTAAAAGCAAAGCTCCTTTCTTTGTGAAAAATTTCAAAAAATTCTTCACAATTTTCACATAAATTTTACCTTATAAAAATTAAAGACAAAGTTACAATAGTTCAATGGGATTTAGAAATCTAGGAGAAAATGGTTCCCAATCGAATGATACTTGCGCGTTTACGTAAATGTATATCGATCCAGCCTTTCCAATAATTACCACTTTTCGCCATAATTACGGTATTGATAACATATGTAGCTGTGTATAATTTCAGGACGTTAGCGTAAGCCGTTCCGGAGATAAGCTATATGAGAAGTTCAGTTTGTATGGAAGGAAGGAGCCACGCCCCTTTTCCCAATTAAATTAAGTTTTTGGTTATATCAAGGCGATGCACTGGAAAAAGTTAATACGTTCAAATACCTAGGAATAATGATCGACGATAAGCTAAAACAAAAAAGGTGGATTCTATATTTTCAATTAGAGCTCTAGCAATATGTACATCGGTGAAAACTGCATTTAATTCCAAACATTAGTTTTTGCGTGATACGCTTACAAACATACAGACAAACATACCAATATTTTATATTTGGCTTCTGTTGATCTAATAAACCCCCTATTAATTTTTCTTTAACATCTATTATGTATAGATATCGGCCTGTTGCAATTTTATTATTCTCAAATACTCTCGTTTGATACCCATATGGCAACACTTAGTTTATATTATAAATTTAACTGAATTAAAGTTTTCAAATAAGTGGCAACCCGCTTCAAGAATATTTTCAAAAGTAAGCTTCCTAATCTTTTTTAGTTTAATATTCGTATTGCAATATATCATTTATTTTACAAATTTTAATGTATACAATTTTTCAATCAGTTGGCAAATCCCCTAAAAATATTTTCAGCATTAAAATTTCTTAGCCTCTTTAGTTTGATGCCAATATTGCAGTATTTAATTAATGCTATCAATTAAATCAAATTAAAGTTTTCAAATAGGTGGCAACCTTCCACAAAAATATTTTCAGCTGTAAGCCTTTGTAAATTTCTTTCTTTTGACAGCCATATTGCAGTATTCACTTTACCGTATTAATACTCCGATACATCGGTGAAAACTGCATTCAATTCCATGTTCTACTGATGCCCGTACAAATATACAGACAGACAGTAATTCAAAAATTCAAAATACTTTTTATTTGGCTTCTGTAGCTTTAATAAAAACCCACCATATTAATTTTTCTTTAATATGTATAAGGTACAGGCATCGACCTGTTACAATTTTATTATATGTATAGATGTAGAAATAGATTTCACTTATTTTATCAATTTAATACAATAAAATTTTTCAAACAGGTGGCAGCCCTCCGTAAAAATGTTTTCGGCAGTATAATTTCCTAAACCCTTTCAGTTTGATACCCATATTGCAATATTCAATTTATCCTGTAAATTAAATTAAATGTACATCTTAAAACAGGTGACAACTCTAAAAAAATATTTTTGGCTGTAAGTCTTCTTCAGCCTCTTTCTTTTGACGCCCATATTGCAATATTAATTTTTTCTTATCAATTTACTTAAACTCCAATTCTCGAACATGTAGCAAGTCTCTATTTTTTTTCTTCCTATATTTTAAGTTAGACCTCTAGCAATACATCGGTGAAAACTGCATTCAAATCCATGCATTCGTTTTCGAGTGATGCGCAAACAAACATACACAGACAGACAGACAAAAATTCTAAAAATGGTTGATGTGGCCTCTAGTGCTCTAATAAAGACCCCCCACATTAATTTTTCTTTAATATCTATAATGTACAGACATCGACCTGTTACAATTTTATTATATGTATAGATTAGGAGTTTTTCTGTAATTGTTTTGTATAAGAAAAAATTGCAATTTTTGCCCTTTAAGTGTTTTTTCTTAAATTTTTATATACGAAGTATACAAATATGCATATGAGAAGCTAGGGGCTTTAATCACCTTTACAACGATACTAACCTTCCAAAAATTGGTTGATCATTTTTTGTTAAATTTTTTGTTTAAATGAGTTTTTCTCAAATTTTTATATTCGAAGTATACAAATATGCATATAAAAAGAAAGGGAATTTAATCGTCTTTACAGCGATACCAATTTTTAAAAAAGCTGTTAGTATTTTTTTTAAATGTTTGTTTTTTATACAAAAAAGGTATTCTTTCATTTAAATGTGTTTTTTCTCAAATTTTTTTATACGAAGTATAGAAATATGCACATAACAACAAAGGGGGTTAAATCACCTTTACAATCATAAGAATTTTTAAAAAATCAGTTCAAAATTTTCTGAAATATTAAGTTTTTAATTTTTCGGAGATCTGACCTTTGACCCGTTATAGCATCTGTAGAATAAGTTTTCACAAAAAACTTTATATACCATATAAATAAGAGCCAAAGGCGGACCACGACTATATTTTTTACTTTTATTTTAGGTATTTTTAATAAAATGTTAAGTTAAAATATATTTACATTGCTTAATATAGCAGAAAGACGTGATCACGGTGGCACAGAGAAGAAACATAACTTTTCCTTGAGATGTGAGAATAACATGCACAAAAAATTTGTTGGCTAATAATCTGAGATTTACCTGTGTAAACGGGATGATTAAAAAGCGAGCTTTGATTGAGATAATATTTATATGTGAACATACTTTTATTTATGTTTATGCATCAACCCAAAAAATTTGAAACAAATCAAATACATGAAGTGTGAACCCCGTCCGTTTTGGTATGGAACACCCCATATGCAAGGTTGCATCATACAGCATACGGCGTACTTTTTCTATGATCGTCCGATTCATGCGCTCAGCAAGGCCATTTTGTTCAGGTGTATATGGTGCTGTAAACTGATGTAGAATTCCGTGCTTTTTCATAAATGTTTTAATTTGTCATTTCAAAATTCCTTGCCATTGTCAGACCGCAGTATTTTAATAGCAGAGCTTTGTTGATTTTTGATCAATTGTTTGAAGATTAAAAAGGTATCAAAACCTCGTGCTTGCTTTTTAGAGGATACACAAACACTTTGCGGCTGAAATCTTCAACGAACGGTAGTAGGTATCGAGAACCACCGAATGATTTCATTGACATTGGTCCACACACATCTATGTGTATTATTTGCAAAATTTGCATTGCACGACTACCTTTTTCTTTAAACGATGCACGAGTTTGTTTGCCTTGTACGCATATAGTACATGGATCTAAAACTCCATTCGGCAAATCGAAGCTTTGTACTGACGATTTAATGCGGTTTAAATTTGCCTCACACGCATGCCCCATCAGGGCTGTCAACTTGGCTCAAACCGCGCAATTTTTTGCCCAATTTTCATATATGTAAAACTTCTATATTGATAGTAAGCTAACATGTCAATGTGTAAGCATTCCGAAATCAAAGCGAGACAGTCTAGTACTGTTTTTAACCGACTTCCAAAAAAGGAGGAGGTTATCAGTTCGTCGGAATATATATATATTTTTTATTTTTTTATGTATGTTACCGCATAACTTTGGACCACCTCAACCGATTTCGATAATTCTTTTTGCATCGGCAAGGTAGTGTCTCAGAGGTGGTCCCGTACTAATCTGGTTAGAGATATATATATATATATTTTTTTTTATATGAGAGTTGAAGTCGGTTTTTTTTTTTGCTTGAGTGCCGGTTTTGTAATGTGTCGTGTACATGTTTATTTATAAACGTATGTGTTCCATTTCTTTCGTACGTGTTTATTGATATATCTGTACTGTAGTGTTATAGGAGTATACATATATGCCTATTTTATATCGAATGGCACTTAATTTTTCAATTTAGCACAAAGTGCCAAAATGGCACTTTCGAAAATAGTAATATTTCAATACATTTTTGTGAAATCCTTGGTGTCTACTTCTTTTTCTCNGAGTGCCGGTTTTGTAATGTGTCGTGTACATGTTTATTTATAAACGTATGTGTTCCATTTCTTTCGTACGTGTTTATTGATATATCTGTACTGTAGTGTTATAGGAGTATACATATATGCCTATTTTATATCGAATGGCACTTAATTTTTCAATTTAGCACAAAGTGCCAAAATGGCACTTTCGAAAATAGTAATATTTCAATACATTTTTGTGAAATCCTTGGTGTCTACTTCTTTTTCTCAACTAAAATTTTCTAATTCCCAAAGGTAATTCAAATGGTTTATCTTATTTTGGCATTGGACTTATGTTTTAGAAATGTGTTTCTTCTTTTGTTGCTAAATGGGAAGGATTAAAATGGATGGCACCTTTTTTGGCACTTTTATTTTTCTATTTGGCACATTTTGGCACTATTTTATCCTCAATATGGCACCTCGTAGCGAAGGATAGTTGGCAGCCCTGTGCCCCATTCGTCGATGCCACAAATCGTGACTTGCTGTCGCTGTCAGTGCCGTACAGCGTTGCCGTTTTGGCCCAATTGGACCAAAATTGGTAGCTTCATTCTCCGTTGGTAGCTTGGTTGGTTTGATGAAGCTTTTGGTAGGCAAAAATGTTTTGAAAATGCAACCAAATTGAACATTAAAATTGTTTCGTTTAACTTGCGTTTTTGCGTTCAAAACACTGCTTTCACTTTGCTTACACGTATAAGATTTCTTATATTTTTTCTATATTTTATTAAGCAGACAATTTTCTGCAACCAAAAACTCATTTCCCAAAGCTATGACCGATTAGCTGTTGAAATTAACGAGAAATTACCTATTTTCTTGAAAAAAAATTGGTGATAGGCAATTTGCAAAGTGTTAGTGTATTGGTAAAAAAGGGTGAGCGATGCAAATTGAATCAAATTTAGATTTTTTTATTGTAATGCATAAAATATCTGCTTTTGTTTTTTCACAAACACAAAAAAAAAATTTTTGATATGAGTTGAATCAATCACAAATATATTTACATATTTTACAAAAGTTTTTTATACAATATGTTAATTCTTTTATGCCCGAATTTCTTTTGTTTAATCTGAAAGATTGGTGTGAATGATTAACCAATACTGTAAACAATGTTATGTGTAGTTTTAATTTTTACTGCTAATTTGTATAGCTAAAACCCCGAAACCTCGAGAAATCTCGTTTTAATGATGAACAAATTCTGGTAGTTTGGAAACTGATTTGGTAGGCGTTTTGGTACCTAAAAATACAGCTCAGTCGATACAAATCGTCGACCAGCGGGGCAGAAGCCAATAATTTCGCATTTTTATCGAAAATATGGCTGTTCACATCATTACTAAAATAATGTCAAAAAAATATTTTTTTAAAACAAGCTTTTATTTAACATGTACTATCAAAAGAATAAAATAAAGTAGTGTAACAAAAGATTTTTTAGTAAGCAAATTTTGTAAAAACTGCACTAAAATTAATAAAATAAATAAGTTCGGTTATGTTACTAAAAGCCAAATAGTGAGAGGAGTTACTCAAACTCTAATGAAAATAACTAACAATTTGTACTGATTTACTTCGTTTTTAAAAAAGTTTGTCGCGCATTTACATATCTGTATCACAGCGAACGGCAGTGCGCGCGAGTGACGAAAGCAGCCACAGTAGCATGCTGAAATGACTCGCTTATATATACACGAGATTTGGAAGTTTTTATCCAGACGTCCAATCGACATGTTTGATATATCGGTGGAAAGGTCTTGCAGAGTGTGTCCAGAAAATGTATTCAAGCTTCATAAGCGATTAACCGGATTCTTAAAAATTAAGCTAAAGTGTTGCGAAACAAAAAACGTCTTTTTGCTTTTGCCGGTTTAAGGGGGCATGTGGGCACACCCAACATATTTAGTGTTATTCTATAGGCCAATACCTTTCAAACGATAGCTTACATATTAAGTTCCGGCCACTAGTTGGAAAGATATAGAGGTA
>NW_016157241.1:179393-182978 GCF_001687245.7 Rhagoletis zephyria
TGAAATTATCGGTATGATTGATAAAATATACTTGTATATACTTGTGACTCAAGGGCGTTAAAATATCTTGGAAACACCGCATCAGTTATTGTTTTTGAGCTTATAGTTTGAGCATTTCTATTTGTATATACTCCTAAATTTACCAATATAGACTACTAAGCCTATGCCTAAAACCATCTATGAATATCAAAACCAGGGCATGAATCACGTATGACGACATTCGTCTGAACGATATCGTGTCGAGATTGTCTTGCTTCATAAAAATCAAAAATTGTTTGATCGTCTGTGCGATATCGTCAACTCGATTCCAGTTTTGCTTCACATAACAGTAACAGTAACACGTGACAGCAACACAAATGCATAAATCAGTGTTTTGACAACATTGTTTTGTCAGTATCGTTTGAACGACTATCGTTTCAAAGTTACGTGATTCATGCACAGTTGCAACAAATGAGTCCATACATATTTATGTACATACATAGGTACAAAGCCGTATGCATGTGCGGAGTTTAAATAATCGGAAGTAATAATCAATTGTAGCGCATTTCCTCTTACTATGCATATGCCTAAATGTATGCAACCATTTGGCAAGCAAACACAGGGTGCTTCTAATGAAAATACAAATTTTATGCTGAAATACACATGTTAAGCCCTTCGAAATTTTGTGCTGGGATATGCGTTACAGCTTCGCAAATTTTACCCCTACCGAAACCAAAGATGTATACACATCAAAAAGAAGGAAGTTTCAGTAATACCTGTGACAGACATCTAGTATTGTTACTACGAACCGAGCAAATACCATATGTGTGCCTTGAAATACCAACTAATTACTATGTGATCAACATGGTTTTTATCTAATAACAATACCATCTAAAGTTTCATAGTATTTGGCTGGTATTGTATGAAACACAGCTAGAAGTTGTAGAAATGAAATCAAAACGATTTCGCACATTCTCAGTTTGTGTAAATAATAAATAAAAATAAAATAAAGAAAATAAAATTTTGTTTTTGATAAAAATGTTTTGAATATGCAGAAAATTTTAATAAATGAGGATTTCGAGGCGCTAGCATGCGAAATCTTGTGTATCTTTTTATGAGTGCAAAACTTACTCTTTATTCTTTACTGAGCAGAACTTGAATTTCCTGGTGCAAATACATGCATATGTATGTGAGTTTATTAAGCTGTATAAAAAATATTTGAAATACTAGGAATGAAATATTAAATTATGTGTGTCATTGAACCTAGTAAATAGAATACTATAATAACTTTATGATGGTTTTGTTACTAGATGTCTGGCACAGGTATAAACATGCATATTGTTAACATGTCTACACCTTTTCAAGTTTATAATGAGAAAATGTAAATTCATATTGAGAAATCCCAAATTGATAATGAGAAGCGTAAATTCATATTGAGAAAGTACAACTTTATAATGAGAAATGTAAATTTATATTGAGAATATATAAGTTGGTAATGAGAAATATAAAATCATAATGAGAAAATAAAAATTGATAATGGGAAATATAAATTCATATTGAGAATATATAAATTGATAATGAGGAATGTAAGTTCATAATGAGAATATATAAATTGATAATGAGAAAACGTAAATTCCTAATGAGAAAATGTAAACTCATAATGAGAACATAAAAAATTATATCACTGAAGAGCTACAAGTACATTACTCTGGAGTCTGCGAGCTAATGTCGCGATATTAGGTGAATTAAAGCAAGCATCAAGGGACACTGCCAAAAAAATTATAATATATACAACCCGAAATTACAGTTGGACAACGCATTTACACCCCCGCTGTTTGTGAGCGCCCCCGTTTGCCTTTTTATGTGTAACACTTCAGCTGTGGTTATTGCATTAATAAAGTGGACGTTTGTCCCTCTGGAAGCAAGGAGCTGTAGAGTGGCGCGGTGGCCAATTTTTTTCATCGGCAACGTGACATTCGGCAAAACAAATTAAAATTTGTTTCATCCTTCCATGCTATTTGTTTACCACTTTCGGCTCGTTTCAATTTGTTATCCTGCGAGTTCATGGTTATTGGTTGCGTATGGACTTTTTTGCAACTGTACAGATTGCCCTCGAGATAATTTGCCACTGCTGTGGTGCTCAATTCTACATTAAACTGGTTTTGTAGTCATCACATTGTCTTCAGTCAGCTTTTTCGGTCGCTTACACCTCTTGGTTTTGCTTCCGTATCTTCGCTAACACCCAGCGATAGGCCTGAGTGTACGTATTTTCTCATTATGAATTTATGTTTTCTCATTATCAATTTATATATACTCAATATGAATTTACATTTCTCATTATCAATTTGTTTTTTCTCAATATGAATTTATATTTCTCATTATCAATTTGTATTTTCTCAATATGAATTTACATTACTCATTATCAGATTATATATTCTCAATATGAATTTACATTTCTCATTATCAATTTGTACTTTCTCAATATGAGTTTACATTTCTCATTATCAATTTTTATTTTCTCATTATAAACTTGAAAAGGTGTAGTACATGATATACATATACATATATTGAAAATATGTACATACAAAGCATGCAATTTAGCTTCAAATACAATGGATAAATTGAGTACAATGGATAATGGCATATTACTTACGTTTATGGTATTTCTCACCCCCTCAAGACCAAACTGGAAATTAATCTGTATGTATGTATGTTAAGTTAACATTATTAAAACATTTTATTTAATAAATTCAACAAACCCATCACGGTGTAATTTTTCTCATTTTCTTATTTAAAATTCTTTGTTCTCTTTAAATTCAGATTTAAATATCGAATTCACAAAAGGAAGCGCTGGAAATTTAAACACTTTTCATCGTCTTTCCTGCAGTGCTCTCTTGTATTTTTGCAGCTTCCAATGCGGATCTCATTTCTCTTTTTATTATTGTACAAAATTATTTTATTTTTGCTTTGTCGATGAAGTTCTTTTCAGAAAAAATTTAATTGTAATTTTCAATCTGGTAGCTAGATTTTGATGACAATGTCAAAATCCCAGCAAAAGTCAAATGGCTCACATGGCTGCTAATGTCATTAAGTGAAACTACCTTCTTTGTTTTCTACCATGCTTTAAACCTACTTTACTTTTTAAGAATAAGGCCATTAAATACAGCTCTTAACAAAAACGAAAAATTCATTTAAAACGACGTTCAGGAAATTTAAAAAAAAGGCGTGAGTACTAGGTACTCATGAAATTTGATGTGTATACATATGCGAACGGCAAAGCATAAAAGTACGTTTACATATAAATATAATCTCAATCAAAGCTGGGTAGCTGTCAAATTGGTTGTGCTTGTTATTCACACAACTCGAGGAAAAGTTAAACTTCTTCTCTGTGCCACCGCGGTCACTTTTTTTGCAGCACATATTAGGCCATTTAAATATATTTATAACTGAATATTTTATTAAAAATACCTTTACAAACCTATTTTCCTTACTAGCGTCAATTTTTGTTTACTTTAATATTTGACATTCCTCCTCTTCTTCGCAAGTATAATCGATAAAACTAAGTTGGACACCAAAAAGTTATCGGTTTAATCTGAGATATTTTTA
>NW_016157241.1:184493-192163 GCF_001687245.7 Rhagoletis zephyria
AGAAAAGTTGGCAGAAAATCCGCTTTTTTATCGACAAATTTTGTTCAGCGATGAGGCTCATTTCTGGTTGAATGGCTTCGTAAATAAGCAAAATTGCCGCATTTGGAGTGAAGAGCAACCAGAAGCCGTTCAAGAACTGCCCATGCATCCCGAAAAATGCACTGTTTGGTGTGGTTTGTACGCTGGTGGAATCATTGGACCGTATTTTTTCAAAGATGCTGTTGGACGCAACGTTACGGTGAATGGCGATCGCTATCGTTCGATGCTAACAAACTTTTTGTTGCCAAAAATGGAAGAACTGAACTTGGTTGACATGTGGTTTCAACAAGATGGCGCTACATGCCACACAGCTCGCGATTCTATGGCCATTTTGAGGGAAAACTTCGGAGAACAATTCATCTCAAGAAATGGACCGGTAAGTTGGCCACCAAGATCATGCGATTTGACGCCTTTAGACTATTTTTTGTGGGGCTACGTCAAGTCTAAAGTCTACAGAAATAAGCCAGCAACTATTCCAGCTTTGGAAGACAACATTTCCGAAGAAATTCGGGCTATTCCGGCCGAAATGCTCGAAAAAGTTGCCCAAAATTGGACTTTCCGAATGGACCACCTAAGACGCAGCCGCGGTCAACATTTAAATGAAATTATCTTCAAAAAGTAAATGTCATGGACCAATCTAACGTTTCAAATAAAGAACCGATGAGATTTTGCAAATTTTATGCGTTTTTTTTAAAAAAAAAGGTATCAAGCTCTTAAAAAATCACCCATTAGTTTGAGCATTTCTATTTGTATATATTCCAAAATTTACCAAAATAGACTACTAAACCTATGCCTAAAACCATCTACGAATATCAAAACCAGGGCATGAATCACGTATGACGACATTCGTCTGAACGATATCGTGTCGAGATTGTCTTGCTTCATAAAAATCAAAAATTGTTTGATCGTTTGTGCGATATCGTCAACTCGATTCCAGTTTTGCTTCACGTAACAGTAACAGTAGCCGTCATCGATTCGCCAACAGTTAGCGAGTGGCGAAACGAATGAGGTACAACCAAACTCGCTATCGTCTATCCGTGCTAGCTAACTTTGTTGTTGCTTTCACATGCAAAATGTTTCGTTAAGCGACCGGAACTCAAACATAGCAAGCAGCGAAGTGGCGAATCGATGACGGCTATTAACACGTAACCGCAACACAAATGCATAAATCAGTGTTTTGTCAGTATCGTTTGAACGACTATCGTTTCAAAGTTACGTAATTCATGCCCAGTTGCAACAAATGAGTCCATACATATTTATGTACATACTTAGGTACAAAGCCGTATGCATGGGCGAAGTTTAAATAATCGGAAGTAATAATCAATTGTAGCGCATTTCCTCTTACTAAGCATATGCCTAAATGTACGCAACCATTTGGCAGGCAAACACAGGGTGCTTCTAATGAAAATGTAAATTTTATGCTGAAATACACATGCTAAGCCCTTCGAAATTTTGTGCTGGGATATGCGTTACAGCTAGGCAAATTTTACCCCTACCGAAACCAAAGATGTATACACATAAAAAATTTGCTTCTATCAAGATTTCTTAAATTAGCCCTCAAGAAAAATATGCTCGTTTATTAAGAAAATTTTCAGTAACGGCCAAGTAGGTACCTTTTCAAGCAACAAAAATAATGAAAAATATTTGTCGTGATTTTTATTGACTGCAGTATTCTAAGTACAGAGTGCAAAACAACAACAAGGATTTTGTGCTCAAACAGCAATGACCAGTTCTAATGAAATAAAAATTTCTTTTTTCGCTCATTTTCATCTATTTCCTTTATTATAAAAAACAACAAGATAAGGAACGCTCCTAATATGTATTCATGTAGAATTTAACATTGAAACGCGCTTTGTTTATATATAAACAAATACATTTATTTATTAAGCACTAGATTTTAGTTTATATTTAAGTCACTTATTTTAGGTAGTCTAGTTGTAAGTTATAATTAATGTTAATTTAGTATCTAGGTTTACGAATATATTTTCACACGTTTAAATAGCTTTTGTCTATTGTTTTATACAGATAAACTTTTACTCCTTTTAACTAAGGACCGTCGCAGATGAGTTGTTGATGCAAACTAAAGTTAGCTGTTTGCTCTGCCTTCCGTCTCAGTCGTCATGCTTAAGTATTTCGTTAGTATGCGTGTCTATGTACATTTTGTTAGTTGTGAATATGGATAATTGTAAAGAGTGAGGGTGATGGGTGTCGAATCCTACATTTATGATACAAAAAAGAAGGTAGTTTCAATAAACAACTTCTGACGGATAATAAAATTTTTTGAAGTTTCATAAATTGTCAGTATTATCAACAGCCTTGCCACTTTGATAATATTAAAACAATAAATCTGAGTATTTTTTCCCCATATTTATACCAATGTAATAATATTTCAAATCAAAAGCCATTGTCAGTGCTTGGTACCTTTTTTTACTTACGTGGTTCGCACCTTTTTTATTAAAAATATTTAAAATGTAAACTGTTAAAGGAGACTTCTTCGTAATTATTATTTTTATTTTATAATAAAAACCACGGGCGCATTATGTTATCTTTTAATTTTCTGATTTGGATTAAAATCTTGCTAATTAAAAATCTAGTTCTTTCCAAATAAAACCTTTTAATTAATTAATTAATTAATTAATCCCAACGGCTTTTTGCCCTCCATTCCCGCCCAACCGACACGAGCGGCGCAGTCCGCATGACGTGCCGAATAGTGGAAACAGGAGTTTGTTAAGTGTCGAGATTTACAACTATTCAGCAAGAGAATCAAATTCATCAGCTGATTGGATATGCTAAAGATAGTATTTCAATTATTGAGAGTGGAAATTATAGTTTTCTTTATAGTAAAAATCGAGTCCGATATATCAAACGTGGTGGAATGAGAGTTAAAATCTTGACATAAACAACGGAATGATTCGTTTAGTTCAAAATTAGTTTTGCATGTCTTCAAAAACAGAGGTCGAAAGTGTCTTGACACTCGAGAGGGGACATTAAAATTGACCTCAGCCAGGAGGGCCGGGCTATTAATCAAGCCTGTCATTAATTTTACGATAAATATTAAACTTAGCATTTCTCTACGACTTGCTAGTGTTGGCAAATTTATGAGCTTTAGACGACTTGTGTAAGGGGGGAGATTGTAATCTGAATCCCAGTTAAAGTCACGAAACGCAAAAAGCAAGAATTGTTTTTGAATTGATTCAATCCTCTCTAAATGAACTTGGTAGCGGGGATTCCAAACAATAGATCCGTATTCTAGTATAGGTCTAACTAAAGTGGTAAAAAGAGGTTTTGTAACATAAGGATCTTTGAACTGTTTTGACCATCGCTTTACAAATGCAAAAACGCCTTTGGCTTTATTGACTGTAACATTAATATGATGGTTAAAATTGAGTTTGGGATCCATTGTGATACCAAGATCGACAAAATTGGATACCTTCTCCAGATTTTAATTTGAAATTGAATAAACAGCTGGTTGAACAGCCCTCCGAGAGAAACACATAGCTTTACATTTTTGAAGGTTTAGTGGCATATAGTTTGCATTACACCAACTAACCACGTTGCTCAGATCCGCTTGTAACAAAGACCTTTCTTCGATAGAGGACAATGTTTTAAAAAGTTTCACACCATTGGCACATATTAAAATTTTTGAATGTTTTATTATAGAAGAAATATCATTAATGAATATCAGGAACAGAATCGGACCAAGGTGGCTTCCCTGAGGAACTCCTGAAGAAACTTTAATGATGTTGGAAGAACAATTATTAACAATAACTCTTTGTGTTCTATCAGAGAGGTAAGATGAGATCCATTGAAGAAGACTGGGCTGAAAGCCGATTAGGTCGAGTTTACGGATGAGTAACGAGTGACATATTTTGTCAAAAGCTCTACTGAAATCGGTGTATATTACGTCGGTATGAGAAGCTCGGCCAAACACTAACATTTGTGTAAGCGCCAATTAATATTATTATGAGCATTTTCTCTAAAACCGTTTGATACATGAGTTGTAAACTCCAATAAATTAGTGATAGTAGATTTTCCTTTAGAAAACCCGTGCTGAGATTGTGAAAGTGAAGAAGATATAGAATATAAGCAAACGTCAAGCTGTGAAGTTGTACTTTATTGTGCTCTGATTTTGGCTTTCTACTTACTAAGTTCATTGTGCTAATTCTGTGTTAAAGTAGTGATAAAAAGTGCTTATGAGCATCAGAGTGTGAAATAATTGAAGCTAAGTGAAAGTTATTGGTTTTATATAAAAGTAAATTTAATTAAATTTCACTAGCATACATTCTAATTTTGCCGAGTCATTTGTTGTTATCATTGTTGTTGTATCCTTTGTAGTTAACTTTCATTTTGTTTTTGCACATTTGTTCTACTCTTTTTGTTTACTTCTTCTAGTAATTCTTGTCACAGCTGTTTGCGTTGCGTTTATTAAGTGTCATAATTACAGTGATACTCAAACTGTTCGCTACATTTATTTAAAGCTATTTACATCAGCTCCTTAATTGTTATAATTTATTTTGTTTGTCTTTTATAACGAGTGTATTACATAAATCTTTCAATATGATGTGTGATCTTGATACTTGCCAAATTAAAAGCGATTCTGAACGCTACTTATCGTGCTGGCTGTGTGATGGTATTTACCATCTGAAATGTGCTGGTTTGACGGGAAGTATTCTGGACGCTATTAATGATGGCAAGGGCCTTCGCTGGTCTTGCGTAAAGTGCAGGTCAACCGAAGTTGATCTTTTCAAGCTATTTAGGCAAACCAGAAATGGTTTTACAGAAATAGGAAGAGAATTGTCGCTACTGACAGAAAAATTTGAGCATTATTAAAATATGTTTAAATCATTCAAATGCTTAGATACCTTGCAAGCTGTTAAGGATATCCGTGTGTCTAAACGTAAGCGTCTTCATAGTCCANCTGAACAGTTTTAGATCTCGACACTTAACAAACTCCTGCCTATCGTGACTCGGCGCAAAAATTTAAAATACTGGTTCCGTACGTCATGCTGACTGCGCCCCTCGTGCGGATGGGCGGGAATGGAGGGTAAAAACCGTTGGGATATTATTATTATTATTATTATTATGTCAGCTGATTAACAATAATTGCTTCGAATAATTTGGGGATAGCGGAGAGCTTCGCTATGCCTCGATAGTTTTCTTTAGAGGACCTGCTGCCGTTTTTGAGAAGTGGTATTATTAAAGACTCCTTCCAGGCTGACGGAAAAACGCCATGTTTAAGTGACAAATTGAATAGAGTTGCTAAAGGCTCGCAGATGTTCTCAGCGCAGTTTTTAAGAAAACAGGTCGGAATATGATCAGGTCCAGGCCTAAATGACGCTTTTAAGGTTTTTAAAGAGTGTAAAACTTNAGTTTTTAAGAAAACAGGTCGGAATATGATCAGGTCCAGGCCTAAATGACGCTTTTAAGGTTTTTAAAGAGTATAAAACTTCATCGGAAGATATTACCGGAAGATAAGCAGAGTTGATTGGACAAAGCTCATATGGATAGGCTGCACTTGTAGGGAAGTCTACAGAATAATTGGACCTAAAGAGCTGGGCAAACATGTTGGCAATGAGTTGGCTGTCGCTAGATACAGTGTTGCGATAATGCATAGCGGACGGAAAACCATGTACTTTACGCTTTGAATTTACGAAACTATAAAATGATTTAGGATTGTTAATTAAATTCTTTTTAATTTTACATAAATATGAGTTATAACATTCCTTATTTAATGCAAAGTAGCTATGCCGCAAAACTAAGTACTTTACATAATCACTATGTAAGACCGTTATTTTTTCAGTTTAAAAGAATGTGACATTTAATTTTTCAATTTTTGAAGCTCTTTAGTGAACCATAATTGTATTGGTTCTTCATGAACAATATTACGTTTTGGCAAATACTTTCGAAACAAAATGAAACCGTATCATTAAATTGCTCAACGCTACGCTCCACGTCATCTATATATATTGGCCAAGATAACTTTGAAAGTTCTTTGTAAATTTTCCTGACATTTGCTTTCGCAAAAACATATCTAGTACTTGAACTATACGACTTATTATTATGTATTTCATTTATGATTTCGTAGCTTAACTCAAGAGTGGGATGGTACGCATCCTCTGGGAAAACTACCGATTAATTGAGGCCTTCGGAACATCATCAACTTAAACGAGATCCAAGACCTTTCCAAACTTATTTGGACATATATTTATTTGTTTAAGGCATAGTTCAGCCATTTCCTCCAGAAATACATTGTAACTATCTCTAGATGAAACTGGTACAACATCGGCGTCAATGATGTTCCATGAAATGTGTGGCAGGTTTAAATCGCCGAAAACAATCATAGAATCGGATGCCGTAAGCATTGCATTTACTTTCTCAAGTAAAGAAACTAGCTGCATATATATTGATACGGCAGAATTAGGAGGGTTTGTTGCAAAGAGCTAATTAAATATAAACCTTTCCAGCCTGTACACGTATACATTTAAATTCGGTATATTCAATGACAGGAGCACTAACTTCCTTGGATGGTATCGATGAATGCACCGCAAAAAGAACACCACCGCCGATTCTGCCCTCGCGGTCACTCCTGTATATTTGATATTCATTTGGAAGAATTTCGGAATTAAAAATATGAGGTTTGAGCCATGTTTCGGTCAAGGAAATAATATTATAATTGCAGTAAAAACCTTTTAAACATAAGTCAGTTAATTTGGTATTCAAACCTCTAACGTTTTGATAGTAAATACTTAAATTAGACTTGCGAGTTAGTTTTTTGAATCCGAATTAAGATTAGAAATTTTAGCTACGTTATTATTACTTTTATTAGGTTTATACTCAAACTCGCGAACAAACACCCGGTCGGCCAAAATGAACTATTTAGTAGTGAATCAAAATCTTCGGAAGCTACATCAATAAAAGATGAAATATCGCGATCGATTTTAAAATTAAATTTACGAATAAATACATCTTTAGTTCTCATTTTAGGCGATATGTATGACTTTATATCATCCGAAGAAGTATCTTTGGCAAATCTAGAGAGAAATATTGATCTTCTCGGAGGAATTACAACCAACTTGTTGGTAATGATGTCTGATGTGCGGGGCTCCGAATTATTCGGAGGAACTAAGATAGACAGTGCAGCTTCAGATGTTGATGGCAACACTGTTAAATCAACGGTTTGACTATTTTTAGATGTAGACCTAGTGGATATGGCTTTAGATAGCGGGGGCTCCAATGCCTGAGGGCATGGAGAAGAAAGATTAATAAGTTCCAAGGCCTGGAATGGAGGATTTTTCTGACTAGATTCAGTGGCTGTCTTTCTAGGTGGACTAATAACGCGCCTACCTTTATTTTCTCGGTTATCCTCAGAGTGTGGAGGTTTGTCGAGACATGTGAAAGACCTTTTCGTAATGCTTAAATTTCTCAACAGGCACCGACAGATCCTTCCCGATCTCAGAAAAACCATTTCTGGACTGCCTAAAGAATTTAATTTTTATAATATTTTGGACCAAATTTGCTTTTAAATTTCTCATCAGATTTTGCAAAAAATATGGCNATGAAACCGTATCATTAAATTGCTCAACGCTACGCTCCACGTCATCTATATATATTGGCCAAGATAACTTTGAAAG
>NW_016157241.1:192188-194444 GCF_001687245.7 Rhagoletis zephyria
ATGGTATCGATGAATGCACCGCAAAAAGAACACCACCGCCGATTCTGCCCTCGCGGTCACTCCTGTATATTTGATATTCATTTGGAAGAATTTCGGAATTAAAAATATGAGGTTTGAGACATGTTTCGGTCAAGGAAATAATATTATAATCGCAGTAAAAACCTTTTAAACATAAGTCAGTTAATTTGGTATTCAAATCTCTAACATTTTGATAGTAAATACATAAATTAGACTTGCGAGTTAGTTTTTTGAAGACGAATTAAGATTAGAAGTTTTAGCTACGTCGTTATTACTTTTATTAGGTTTATACTCAAACTCGCGAACAAACACCCGGTCGGCCAAAATGAACTATTTAGTAGTGAATCAAAATCTTCGGCAGCTACATCAAAAAAAGATGAAATATCGCGATCGATTTTAAAATTAAATTTACGAATAAATACATCTTTAGTTCTCATTTTAGGCGATATGTATGACTTTATATCATCCGAAGAAGTATCTTTGGCAAATCTAGAGAGAAATATTGATCTTCTCGGAGGAATTACAACCAACTTGTTGGTAATGATGTCTGATGTGCGGGGCTCCGAATTATTCGGAGGAACTAAGATAGACAGTGCAGCTTCAGATGTTGATGGCAACACTGTTAAATCAACGGTTTGACTATTTTTAGATGTAGACCTAGTGGATATGGCTTTAGATAGCGGGGGCTCCAATGCCTGAGGGCATGGAGAAGAAAGATTAATAAGTTCCAAGGCCTGGAATGGAGGATTTTTCTGACTAGATTCAGTGGCTGTCTTTCTAGGTGGACTAATAACGCGCCTACCTTTATTTTCTCGGTTATCCTCAGAGTGTGGAGGTTTGTCGAGACATGTGAAAGACCTTTTCGTAATGCTTAAATTTCTCAACAGGCACCGACAGATCCTTCCCGATCTCAGAAAAACCATTTCTGGACTGCCTAAAGAATTTAATTTTTATAATATTTTGGACCAAATTTGCTTTTAAATTTCTCATCAGATTTTGCAAAAAATATGGCTTTGTGGGTAGCGTAACACCATTGACTTCCACAAATTTTGAATTTAAATTTTCCTATGTATGCAAAAAAANAAATTTTCCTGACATTTGCTTTCGCAAAAACATATCTAGTACTTGAACTATACGACTTATTATTATGTATTTCATTTATGATTTCGTAGCTTAACTCAAGAGTGGGATGGTACGCATCCTCTGGGAAAACTACCGATTAATTGAGGCCTTCGGAACATCATCAACTTAAACGAGATCCAAGACCTTTCCAAACTTATTTGGACATATNTTTATAATATTTTGGACCAAATTTGCTTTTAAATTTCTCATCAGATTTTGCAAAAAATATGGCTTTGTGGGTAGCGTAACACCATTGACTTCCACAAATTTTGAATTTAAATTTTCCTATGTATGCAAAAAAATAGAAGTTCGCTTGTACAGACCGCCCTCCGATAAACAACTAACATAATAAGAATGAATATAATTTTGATCACTTTCTTCGTGCATTCTGAAACCTTGTTTCGACAACACCATTTTCGAAATTATTTAAAATTTTCAAGCCCATCATATTCCAAATCTTTGAGTGGACTGAAGAAATCTTCTGCTTAAAAAAAAATATACTACTTCTGGTGATCAGCACCCGTTTCCAAATTTACCTATCGCTAAAATGCTAAAACGCTAAAGCTAAACTTTTATCCGAATTTTTGGCGAACTCCGAAGGTCGTGATTCTGTCCACCCTATCGCTAAAAAGTGCTTAGCCCAAGATGAAGATGAAGATGAAGATGAAGATGAAGATGAAGATGAAGATGAAGTTGAAGATGAAGATGAAGATGAAGATGAAGATGAAGATGAAGATGAAGATGAAGTCACCACACCCCAACTTTCTCACCACATCTTAACTCACCACACCTTAATTCACCACACCTCAACTTTCTCACCACACCTTAACTCACCACACCTTAATTCACCACACCTCAACTCACCACAACTAAATTCACCACACCTGAATTCATAACACCGTAACTCCCACACCCAATTCCACCACACTGCAACTCACCACACCCAATTTCAACACATGACATGATATCACTAAAGAAACAATATAAAGAAAAAGAGGAAGGAAAATTTAACTACCTAACCTAATAACAATGGTGGGGGTAAATACGTAAATGGAGAAAAGAATGAAGATATAGATCAGGATAAAGGAAAAGATAAATATGAAGACGAAGGTGAAT
>NW_016157241.1:196494-210343 GCF_001687245.7 Rhagoletis zephyria
ATGAAGATGAAGATGAAGATGAAGATGAAGATGAAGATGAAGATGAAGATGAAGTTGAAGATGAAGATGAAGATGAAGATGAAGGTGAAGATGAAGATGAAGATGAAGGATGAAGATGAAGATGAAGATGAAGATGAAGATGAAGATGAAGATGAAGATGAAGATGAGGATGAAGATGAAGATGAAGATGAAGATGAAGATGAAGATGAAGATGAAGATGAAGATGAAGATGAAGATGAAGATGAAGATGAAGATGAAGATGCAGATGAAGATGAAGATGAAGATAAGTAGACTGTAATTCTCGCAGGAGATTTCAACGTCAACTCTTCGCTGGCCGAATCTGATGAACTGACAAAATTTTTTTAAGACAAATGTTCACTGGAATTGGTTAATAGTAGAAATGATCCAACAACCAAAGGAGCGACTACCATTGATGCAGTTTTTGCAGAAATAATAATATTGAAATAAAACATTTCAAATATTACTTTAGTTACTACAATCTACTCGTTAATATTGTAGATGTGCCTGTTTAAACCTTGAAGTTGGTTATAAAAAATAAAAAATCAGAGGTCGATAAAAAAAATTGTAACTAATATATTTTTTGTTAAACACCTTTTAATATTTATAAATCTCAGCGATCCTAAGCAGTGCGCGCTTCCACTCCGCAACGCCTGGGTTCAAACCCTGGTCAAAGCAACATCGCAAAAAATGAAGAAAAAAGGTTTTTTCTTAACAGCGGTCGTCCCTCGGCAGGCAATGGCAAACCTCCGAGTGTATTTCTGCCATGAAAAACAGCTTCTTATAAAAATACAATCGCCGTTCGGAGTCGGCATAAAACTGTAGGTCCCTCCGCTTTGTGTGCCAACATCAAGGCGCACGCCACAAAGTCGGAGGAGAAGCTCGGCCAAACACTAACATATGTGTAAGCGCCAATCTATTATTATTATTATTATTTAAAAATATCTGTGAATTGTTATAATTGTTATAGTCTTAACACATTGAAAAGGACAAGCACTCCTGTAAATTGTTCATCTTCAGCAGTGATGGGCAAAATTGTATTTACTAAGTATTAAATACTAAGTACAAAAGTATTTAGGTATTTTGTGTTGTTGTAAATACCAAAGTACTATTTACTTAGGTATTTAGGAGCTGCTAAATACCCAAGTAAACAATACTTAGGTATTTACATAGGTTGTGCTAAATACTCAAGTAAAAAGTATTTAGGTATTTAGGAGCTATTAGATATTAAAGCAAGAAAAACTTGAGTATTTAGGAGCTGCTAGATGTCAAAGTACAAAAGACGAAAGTATTTAGTAGGCGCTAAAGTACCAAGGTATTTAGTCGATGGGTAAATACTTTTAAACTAAATACTGTATAATTTAGGAGAAATTTAGAGAATTAACACCTCACCTTACACTCACTTCAACTTACTTTACCACAACTCACTTCACCTCTCCTCAAATCAACTCACCACATACAAACTCACCACACCTCACCTAAACTCACCACACCTCCTACTGGTACACCAAAATCCGCCAAATCTTAACTCACCACAGTTGAACTTATCGCACCCGTTCTCACCACACCTCACCTAAACTCACCGCACCTCAATTTGGGAACTTTTTCTACATTTGAAAGATTCGTCAAACTAAATCAGGATTTTCAAGACTATTTCGTGGTTTTCGGGACTATTTTGGGATTTTCGAAGCTATTTCGTAATTCTTTAGGAATTTAGGGTTTGAGATTTGCGGGATTCTCGGAACTAATATCGGGATTTTCGAGACGACTTTCACAATATTTAGGTATTTTTGGAACTAGTTTCGGGATTTTTGTGACTTTCGAGATTCTCGGAATTAATAGCGGGATTTTTGGGACTCCTGAAATATTTTTGGAATTTTAGGGCTAATTTCAAGCTTTTGGGACTTTCGGGACTGTTTCGGGATTTTCGGTACTTTGGGACTTTCGGCAGCATTTTGCTATTCTCGGGAGTAATTTCGAAATTTTTGGGACTCCGGGACTATTTTTCGGTTTTTGGGACTTATATCGGCCTTTGGGGACTATTTCCAGATTTTTGGGGATTATTTCGGATTTATGGAGTTTTCGTGCTTCTCGGGATTATTTTCGGGACTGTTGGGACTTTCGGGGCTATTTAGGGATCTTTGGGGCTNAGGACCATTTTTCGGTTTTTGGGACTTATATCGGCCTTTGGGGACTATTTCCAGATTTTTGGGGATTATTTCGGATTTATGGAGTTTTCGTGCTTCTCGGGATTATTTTCGGGACTGTTGGGACTTTCGGGGCTATTTAGGGATCTTTGGGGCTAATTTCGGATTTTTGGGACTCCCGGGACTATTTCGGGATTATCGGGAGTAATTTTGATATTTTTGGGACTTTCGGGACTTCTTCCAGAATTTTGGAAATAATTTAGGATATTTGGGACTTTCGGGTCTATTTCGAGGTTGTCTTGAGTAATTTCGGGATTTTTGGGACTTTCCGGACTGTATCCAGATTTTTGGGACTATGTCGGGATTCTCAGGAATAATTTCGGATTTTCGGGATTTTTGGAACTTTCAGAACTATTTTTGGATTTTTGGAACTAGCGGGACTATATCGGGATTTTCGGGCCTAATTTAGGAACTTTGGGACTTTCGGAACTATTTCAGGATTTTTGGGACTATTTCGTAATTATCGGGACTGATTTCGGGATTTTTGGGACTTTCGGGAGTATATCGATTTTTTTGGGACTTCTTTTAAATTTTTTAGACTTTCGGGACCATTTCGAGGTTTTCAGAAGCGTTTCGGGATTTTTGAACTAATTTCGGATTTTTGGGACTTTCGGGAGTATATCGATTTTTTTGGGACTTCTTTTAAATTTTTTAGACTTTCGGGACCATTTCGAGGTTTTCAGAAGCGTTTCGGGATTTTTGAACTAATTTCGGATTTTTGGGACTTTCGGGACTATTTCTCCATTTTTTTGGGAAAATTTAGGAATTTTTGGACTTGCAGACTTGCGGACTAATTTCGGATTTTTGGGACTCCCGGGACTATTTCGGGATTATCGAGAGTAACTATGGTATTTTAGAGACTTTCGGGACTTTTTCAAGAATTTTGGAACTAATTTAGGATGTTTGGAACTTTCGGGTCTATTTCGGGATTGTCGGGAGTAATTTCGGGATTTTTGGGAATTTCGGGAGTATTTTGGAATTTTTGGAACTTTTGGGACTATTTCGGGATTCTCTGAGCTGATTTCAGGACTTTCGGGATTATTTAGGAATTTTTGGGACCAATTTCGGATTTTTGGGACTGCCGGGATTAATTTGAGATTTTCGAGACTACTTTGGAGCTTTCGGGACTTCCGCGATTCCTGGGACTAGTTTCGGCAATTTTGGGACTTTCTGAAATAGTTTCGAAAGTCTTAAAGTTCCTAAATTAGACCCAAATTCCCAAATGGTCCCGAAAGTCTCAAAAATCAAAAAGTAGTCCCGAAAGTCCCAAAAATCCGAAATTAGTCCCAAAAATCCCTAAACGGCCTCAAATGTCCCAAAACGCTAAAATTAGGCCTAAAAACAAAGATAGTCCCGGGAGTCCCAAAAATACTGAGGTAGTCTCGAAAATCCCGAAATTAGTCCCGAGAATGCCGAAATTCCCAAAATTAGATCCGAGACTCTCAAAATAGTCCCGACAGTTCCGAAATTAGTCATTATGAGCCCGAAATAGTCCCGAAAGTCCCAAAGATTCCGAAATACTCCCGAAAGTCCCAAAAATTCCGAAATTCCTCCCGANGCTAAATTATACAGTATTTAGTTTTAAAGTATTTAGCCATCGACTAAATACCTTGGTACTTTAGTGAAAGTATTTTGCATCCCCAAGGTACCTGAGTACTTTGGACCAGAGTATTTAGCGCCTGANCGATTCCTGGGACTAGTTTCGGCAATTTTGGGACTTTCTGAAATAGTTTCGAAAGTCTTAAAGTTCCTAAATTAGTCCCAAATTCCCAAATGGTCCCGAAAGTCTCAAAAATCAAAAAGTAGTCCCGAAAGTCCCAAAAATCCGAAATTAGTCCCAAAAATCCCTAAACGGCCTCAAATGTCCCAAAACGCTAAAATTAGGCCTAAAAACAAAGATAGTCCCGGGAGTCCCAAAAATACTGAGGTAGTCTCGAAAATCCCGAAATTAGTCCCGAGAATGCCGAAATTCCCAAAATTAGATCCGAGANTGTACTGCGGTAGTATCGAAAATCCCGTAATTAGTCCCGAGAATCCCAAAATTCCTAAAATTTTTTATTCCCGAGAATCCCGAAAACCCCATAAATCCGAAATAAGTCCCAAAAATCTGGAAATAGTCCCGAAAGTCCCAAAAATCCCTAAATATTTTTAAAGTCGTTTCGAAAAACCCGATATTAGTTCCGAGAATCCCGAAAATCTCAAACTAAGTTTCCGGGAATCACTAAAGAATTACGAAATAGCTTCGAAAGTCCCAAAATAGTCCCGAAAACCCCGAAATAGTCTTGATTTAATTTGACGAATCTCTCAAATGCAGGAACAGTTCCCAAATTGAGGTGTGGTGAGTTTAGGTGAGGTGTGGTGAGAACGGGTGTGATGAGTTCAACTGTGGTGAGTTAAGATTTGGCGGATTTTGGTGTACCAGTAGGAGGTGTGGTGAGTTTAGGTGAGGTGTGGTTAGTTTGTATGTGGTGAGTTGATTTGAGGAGAGGTGAAGTGAGTTGTGGTAAAGTAAGTTGAGGTTAGTGTAAGGTGAGGTGTTAATTCTCTAAATTTCTGCTAAATTATACAGTATTTAGTTTTAAAGTATTTAGCCATCGACTAAATACCTTGGTACTTTAGTGAAAGTATTTTGCATCCCCAAGGTACCTGAGTACTTTGGACCAGAGTATTTAGCGCCTGCTAAATACTTTCGTTTTTTGTACTTTGGTATCTAGCAGCTCCTAAATACCGAAGTTTTTCTTACTTTAATATCTAATAGCTCCTAAATACCTAAATACTTTTTACTTGAGTATTTAGCACCACCTAAATACCTAAGTATTGTTTACTTGGGTATTTAACAGCTCCTAAATACCTAAGTAAATAGCACTTGGGTATTTAGCAACTCCTAAATACCTAATTTCTTTTTACTTGAATATTTAGTCATCTCAAAATACTAAGTATTTGTGTATTTAGTACCCAAAGTGGTACTTTAAGTACAAAAGTATTTAGGTGTACCCATCACTGATCTCCACTATCTAATCTAGGGATGTTAATTTTTCGGCTTTTTCCGAGCCCGGGATTTACGGCATGGCGTTGTCACAATCCCGGGAGTTAGATATTCATTACTTTTCAACAACTTGAATCGAAAAAATTGCTTCTATATTGTTTGAGAAGGTCTCCTACCATGAAATAAATAATANAGTCTTGATTTAATTTGACGAATCTCTCAAATGCAGGAACAGTTCCCAAATTGAGGTGTGGTGAGTTTAGGTGAGGTGTGGTGAGAACGGGTGTGATGAGTTCAACTGTGGTGAGTTAAGATTTGGCGGATTTTGGTGTACCAGTAGGAGGTGTGGTGAGTTTAGGTGAGGTGTGGTTAGTTTGTATGTGGTGAGTTGATTTGAGGAGAGGTGAAGTGAGTTGTGGTAAAGTAAGTTGAGGTTAGTGTAAGGTGAGGTGTTAATTCTCTAAATTTCTGCTAAATTATACAGTATTTAGTTTTAAAGTATTTAGCCATCGACTAAATACCTTGGTACTTTAGTGAAAGTATTTTGCATCCCCAAGGTACCTGAGTACTTTGGACCAGAGTATTTAGCGCCTGATAAATACTTTCGTTTTTTGTACGTTGGTATCTAGCAGCTCCTAAATACCGAAGTTTTTCTTACTTTAATATCTAATAGCTCCTAAATACCTAAATACTTTTTACTTGAGTATTTAGCACCACCTAAATACCTAAGTATTGTTTACTTGGGTATTTAACAGCTCCTAAATACCTAAGTAAATAGCACTTGGGTATTTAGCAACTCCTAAATACCTAATTTCTTTTTACTTGAATATTTAGTCATCTCAAAATACTAAGTATTTGTGTATTTAGTACCCAAAGTGGTACTTTAAGTACAAAAGTATTTAGGTGTACCCATCACTGATCTCCACTATCTAATCTAGGGATGTTAATTTTTCGGCTTTTTCCGAGCCCGGGATTTACGGCATGGCGTTGTCACAATCCCGGGAGTTAGATATTCATTACTTTTCAACAACTTGAATCGAAAAAATTGCTTCTATATTGTTTGAGAAGGTCTCCTACCATGAAATAAATAATAATAAATGGGTTTGAAACCTACTTTTTTATTTAAAGTGGCGTTTTTATTTTTTCTCTCTGACCATAGGATTTATTTTGAACGACTTTGTAATTTCAAAGATATGATTAGTTCCAAAAATTATTTAAAAAATTCAGTGCAATGTAGAATAAAAATATGGGTAACAAATGCAATAGAAAATTTCTTAAGAATTTAAAAAATTTAAATTTTTTTTGATTCACAAAGACGAATAGGTAATTTTTAAGCTGACAAAGTTAGAAGAACGAAACTCGAGGATGTTATCGGGTTTATATATGCCCTTAACATATAATATTTTCAAAAACAAATGAATGGTCGCCGCGAATAACTTTGTAAGCGACATAATTATAAGTGTTCAGGAATGGAAAAAAAGGTGTTTGACGACGCACATAAAGTCATTTGATTTAGTTTCCTTTTTTCTCGGTGCAGTAGTCTCTAAGAAACTAGCCCGTGAATTCAAATGTCTATACATCTTTCAAGTAAAAAAAAAAAGATTTAAAAAATTGTAACGATGGAAAAACGTTTTACATCCAAATCCCAATGGATGATAACACGTTTTCCCAGTACACCTAGCATCTTTGCTGGTGGCGCTTTCAACCTTTTTCGGCAAATGAATGTAATAAATATAACAATAAGGTTTCTTTGATTGTTTATCATAGGTCATTTTATAAAAATTGGAGAAATGCTTTTGAATAGTATCCAATATGACGCTTGAGAAGTGAAGAGAACATGCGCAGTTGAAAATTTGGGGAATAAAACCCAAAATTGATATTAACACAGCTCCTTCACTTACAACGTTTTTCCACATTACCGTTTCTGGTAATTTTTTTTAATACCCCTTTCCCATTTCTTCCAGAATATTCTTCCCCACTATTTATTAGCCTCTTATTTTTTATATCATTCAAATTTTCGAAATGTACTTTACGTTTTTTACCATTATTGCACTTACGTTTTTCCATTCACTACTTACTTTGGAGCGTAGGTTAATGTTCGAAAACTGATGGAAATTGAGAAATTTCGCGACCTTATGATACGCGAGAATATTTTTAACGGTAATCTGCAAAAAAACTAGTTTTGAGTAAATTGGCGTAAATTACATTCCTAATATAAATGCTCTGTCGATGGTAATATGCATTTTTAAACGCGACGGCGCACAGTGCCGTCTTAGCGGGCCATTGTCTGAAATGTGAACGTGCTTGGTATTTTTTTATAGGTAATTTATCCACTAAAAAGAATTGAACAGAAATTTCCTTATGAAACAAATTATATGCCGCCAGGAAGCCAATAAATCGACAAATTTTATACTAAGAATTTTAATAAGTGCATAGCCATGCGTAAGCTCTTCACGGAAACAAATGTTAAAAATACATTCTTTGAAATAAAATGTTGGTTTGACGTTTTTTATTTCCATATAGATATATCTAGTATATATAGTAGAGAACTACAAGAATAACCAGTTTGGAATAAATGTGTTTAACTTTATTGTCCCTGAGGTATTGCAGGAAAACAATTTTTTTTATAAAAAATTAAAAATGGTAAATTTTAATGGAATTAATAAAAAATATATGTAAAAATATGTTATTTTTTATTATTTTATTAAATACCTTTCGAAAGAAGAAATAAAAACCTGCTCATTTTTTGCACTTTTTGAAGTAATGCGTTTTTTTCTAATACATAAAATCATTTTTTGTCAGATCCATCAGATCTGCACGAATCGTTCTATTTTTAAAAATGAAGTCCCATATTGAAAAGATTGACCTGTAGACAACAGGGGTTTATTTTTTTAAAGAGTTGCCATCTGTTAAAAAACTAAGTTAAAATTTTTTAATAAGCTAAATGAATTCTTAAGAGATGTGTATCAATTGAAATGTGTATATACATATATGTACATATATGTACATGGTTGACACCTGTTTAAAAAATCAAATCCATCAAAAATTATTTGTATTAAAGGAATTAGGTAATTGAAATAGATACATAGGTATCACCATACAGGTGTCAGACGAAAGGCGTTAATAAGGTTTTAGATTTCAAATATTACGAAGAGGGTTGCCATCGGTTTGTAGGTCAAATTAAGTTAAAGTATCTACTTTTTGGTTGTTTGTGTCTCCGACAGGGTAGGAGTATGATGTATTGTGGAATGCTTTTCCGTCATCCCTTGTCAAATTTGGTTTGGAGACAATACATTAAAGTATCTACATATAAATACCCCACCAGAAAATTTTGCAATCACTTTTTGAAGGCACCGTTCGCTCGATTCCAATGAAACATAAACCCATTTAAACGATATACATAACTTCCTCTAATCCAAAAATGTGAATCCCGATATATAGGGGGCGTGGCATCTGGCATAAAGACTAAATTGTGAAAACCACTATATCTCTAAAACGAATTATGCTGGGGAACTGAAACTTAGCACAGATGCATAGATTGTAAATACCCTACTTACGGTGAAAAATAGTAGGTACTGGGAAAGTGGGCGTGGCACCTCCTATACAAACTGCAATTCTCATATCGCTTATCTTTGGAACCGCTTATGCTGACGTCCTGAAATTTGACACAGCAACATATGTTGGCAATACCGTACATACGGTGAAAAGTGATAGATTTTGTAAAAGGGGGCGTTTCGCCGCCCATACAAACTGAAATTCTCATATCGCTTATCTCTGGACCCGCCTATGCTAACGTCCTGAAATTTGACACAGCAACATATGTTGGCAATACCGTACATACGGTGAAAAGTGATAGATTTTGTAAAAGGGGGCGTTTCGCCGCCCATACAAACTGAAATTCTCATATCGCTTATCTCTGGACCCGCCTATGCTAACGTCCTGAAATTTCACGCGGCAGCATATGTTATCAATACCGTACTTACGGCGAAGAGTAGTCGATTTTGGAAAAGGGGGAGTGGCACCGCTCCTGCAACTGCCTATGCTAACGTCCTGAAATTTGACACAGCTCTTTATGTAATCATTAACGTACTTATAGCGAAACGTGGCAGATAATGGGAAAGGGGGTGTGGCACCGCCCATACAAACTGAAATTCTCACATCGCTTTTCTCTGGAACCACTTATTATAAAGTAATAGAATTTTATACACCTACACTTATACATATATAAAATCGCAAGAATAACTCAATTGGGAACCATTTTCTCCCAGATTTTAAAACCGGATTAAATGATTGTTGTTTTATGCAAAGTTTTTTGAAGGATCACTGTGTTTGTCTTCCGATAGGTGGCGCAGGGATTGAGAGCTAACCTCAAATATCATATTTATGATCACATTTGTTTCACTTTTACAACACATATTAGTAACATATGTGATCAAAAAATATTGGGCTTTGGCCCAGTTTTGAAAAAAACCTGTGTGAAACCGCCGTTAGAGAAGGATATTTTATCTTTTGTTTTAAGATAATTTCTTTCTCTTTTCTTTGTTTCAAGATAATTTCTCAACCGTGAACGATTCTGATAAAAAAAAAGGCGTGAGTACTAGGTACTCATGGAATTTGATGTGTAAACATATGCGTACAAAGCATAAAAGTACGTTTATATATAAATATAATCTCAATTAAAGCTCGTCAGTTGTCAGATTGGTTGTGCTTGTTATTCTCACAACTTTAGGAAAAGTAAAGCTTCTTCCTTGTGCCAAAATGGTCACTTTTTTCTGCTACACATATTATGCTATCTATCTTCTATCTATGTATATTAATAAAAATGTTGTGCTCGTATGTCACTGTCGTCAAAACTCGAGAACGGCTGAACCGATTTGAATAATTTTTTTTTTTTTATTGTTCGGTATAATACCAGAACCAATGATATCGAAAAAAACTGGAGGGTTGCCACCTATTTGAAAATTTTAACTCAGGCAAATTGATAAAATAAATTAAATATTGCAATGTGGGTATTAAACTTTAGAGTTTTAAGAAAGCTTACAGCCGAATATATTTTTGAGGAGGGTTGTTACCTGTTGAAAATTTAACTAAATTTAATCGGCAAAATAAATTACTTATTACAATATAGGAATCAAATTAAAGAGGTCTAAAAACATGACTGCTGGAAATATTTTTGAGGAGGGTTGCAACCTGTTTTAAAATTGTAACTCAGTTAAATTGATTAAATAAACGAAATATTGCAATGTGGGTATTAAACTTTAGAGTTTTAAGAAAGCTTACAGCCGAATATATTTTTGAGGAGGGTTGCAACCTGTTTTAAAATTGTAACTCAGTTAAATTGATTAAATAAACGAAATATTGCAATGTGGGTATTAAACTTTAGAGTTTTAAGAAAGCTTACAGCCGAATATATTTTTGAGGAGGGTTGCAACCTGTTTTAAAATTGTAACTCAGTTAAATTGATTAAATAAACGAAATATTGCAATGTGGGTATCAAACTAAATAGTTTTAAGAAGACTTACAGTCGAAAATATGTTTGAGGAGTAATGTAAATGAAATGTTACAATATGGGTACCAAACGAAAGGTATTTGAGAAATCTTGATTTGCAAATATTCTAAATAGTATTATGCAATATGTAAAATACACTGAAAATATTGAAATTAAATGAAGTATTATAACTGGTTCGAAACGGAAAGTGATTGGGAAAGCTTTAATAGAGAATTTTTTTTAATGTTTCTACTTATCCAAATCCGGACAGTTTGAAAAAAGAGAATTTACGATATCTTATCAAACGAAGTGAGAAGTTGGTATACAATTACGCAATGGAAAAAAATTTATAAAAAGTTACGGATACAAATGAAGAAATGATAAAAAGCGTAACGAAAACATAAAACTATCCCGTGAAATGAAATAATGAAAACTTAAAATTGTTGTCACCATTCCTTTACATTATAAAACAGTCAAATTTGAATTATAAACAATTTCGTTCGGTCGCCATAGCGCCATAGGTCAAAACATAGGGGAGCGGCAAGTGAAGCGAAGAGCTTTCATCGAGCAAAGCTTCAATTAAAAAAGTGTGTGTACGCTTTGTTCTTCACTATACGCTCTCCCAATATATATAATACTTCTATATTGGCAGCAGCGTTGCCAGGTGGACGTTTTTTGTATCCAGTTGACGTTTGGACATTTTTTGTGTAAAAAATTAGGTTTTTTAATTTCCCAGTGATTTTTCTTTGTTACTAAATCTTGTAAGTAGAACTATTTTGAATTATTTTCTTAATAAATCTTTACAATCTTTTGAGTTTTGCTGCAGCTGCTTCAAAAGGTATTTATTTTTTTGGACACATATGACTTAAATATGATGCAAACCAAGCCTACGCTCATTTTTTGGATTCTTGGACTAAGGATCCCGTGTTCAAAGGCTGGTTGTGTAAACACTTGAAGTTATGAGGCTTGTTGTAATGTTTGCAATAGCACATTAAAAGCCAAATCAGGAAGAGCCGATCTATGGCAACACGCACGCTCACAAGAGCATCAAAACAGCTGTGCAGAATAAAACGTCAGAAAAAAGTAGGCAACTTTTTTAAGACTTAATTGAAAACGTAATGAATGCAAAAAAGGCTGAAGTATTGCTATGCTCCTTCTTAGCAAAGCGTAATTTACCATTTTCGACAACCGAGCCCCTAACCAAATGTCTACAAGAAAAAAACAAATTATTAAAAATCAACGCGATTATTTAGCCCCTTTAAACTTGCACATTATTGCCCTCAAATTTTGATGGGCTATCAAACTGCATACCCAAAAAAATTCTAAAAAATCTGAATAAAAATTTGGAAATCTTGCTGAAAATTTGCAGATTTTTTATAATTTTTGTACAAAATTTGAAATGTGGATTTATATTTTGTTTGTCATATAATGAGCTTGGCTTTTATGAAAAAATAATAAACATTAAATAAACAAAAGAGAAACCGCCAAAATCGATCAAAATGTTGATGACTTAATCAGCTGATCACAAGTGTATGTATAAAATGATTTTTATATTAACGATCTCAAACCAGTTTACAATGAATTTTAAATGTGCTCTCTCGATATGACATTTTAATATACCTTACGTACATATGTACCTTTGTATGCAATAAAAGTTTAATAAGACAAATTTTTTTACATTTATTTTAAAAAAGACGTTTTTGGGTAGGAAATGACGTTTTTTCAGACCAAGAGGGACGTTTTCTCATGCCGAAGACCTGGCAACACTGATTGGCAGTACGTTGAAAGTACATCCGTCAACATTAGAGTGCAGATATATGATGTTAGAACGAGAAAACCAACCAACCAATGTACTCAGAATGACATTTGAAAAGATTAAAAAATCAGGAGCGGTACAGTAACCGTCAATATTTTAGANCCAGTTGATGAGATAGTCTGCCAATTCCTTTCCTTTTTGCTCGCGGTGCTCCAACATTCGCAATGGCCGACAGAGCAAAGCACTCGCGTGGTATGCCTGAGGTACCAGGTTCAAGCCCGGGCGCAGGGACATTTTTTTTTATTTTTTTAGAATATTTCTTTTATTTATATTTTTTATTTAGGGTTTTTTTGTTATTCTTAAATTTAATTAAAAAAAATATTTTTTTTTATTCAATCTATTTTTTTATGGAACAAGTATTTGTATTTCTTCCCATATATTTGTNTTAAAAAATCAGGAGCGGTACAGTAACCGTCAATATTTTAGATAACTAAATTTGAATTAAAGCCAAAAAAAAATTGTGTTTAACTTTTGAACAAAAAAGTAAGAAAAATGGAATCGTGTTGCACGCGTCAGTATGTTATACTATTTACTTAAAAATGAGCCGTATAAGGGAAAACGGGCAGACGCTACATGCTGGCTAAGGTGCTGGAAAGGAAGGCACGGATCCTCTCATCCTATCTTTTAAGAGTGGTTATGGTGATCGCCTCAAGTGTAACTTATACATCTCTTGCTTCAAATTCAAATCCGCCGGTTACCACAAAGCTCGCCCCAATCACGTTCAGGGAAAAATTTTTGGTTATTTTATTTTTCTATTTTTTTAATATTTGTAATTTAAACCGCTCCTGGAGTGACTTGACAGTGGTTTGTTTGTAATAGTTCACAAATATACATTTATACTAACACAAGCAAACATTTATTTGATAGGCTGTCTCCCTTTGATTGCGGAATAAAAACACAGAGTGAAGACACGTTACTATCAATATAGAAGTATTAGATATAGGGCTCTCCCATTGAAACATATGCGTTTGAAATCGGCGCTTTGCTCCATGCTCTTCGCTCGCTGCTCCACTATGTTTTTGGCCTAAGTATATTGCGAGTAAAGAAATTTTGAATACCATCAGATAATATTATTATCATTATGATTACTAATACTATTGTGAACTCCTGTTATATGCCCAAATAAACATTCCCAAATTAAAGCGAATTCAGATGGGCATCTACGATCGCATGATGCAAGTGTTAATAATAATAATAATAATAAGAGCTGCAGAACTGAACCACTCAGGAACAATTTTTTGCAAGGGCAAGTAATTTCTAGTGTATACCAATGACATCGATCTCATCGGTAACAAAAACGTCGAAGTCTGTCCTGCCTTTTCCAAGTTGGGTAA
>NW_016157241.1:210535-230296 GCF_001687245.7 Rhagoletis zephyria
CCTTTTTGCTCGCGGTGCTCCAACATTCGCAATGGCCGACAGAGCAAAGCACTCGCGTGGTATGCCTGAGGTACCAGGTTCAAGCCCGGGCGCAGGGACATTTTTTTTTATTTTTTTAGAATATTTCTTTTATTTATATTTTTTATTTAGGGTTTTTTTGTTATTCTTAAATTTAATTAAAAAAAATATTTTTTTTTATTCAATCTATTTTTTTATGGAACAAGTATTTGTATTTCTTCCCATATATTTGTTTCTTTTTTTTGTAATGCAACTAGATTTTTAAGTTTGTTCTTTATGTTTAAATTGAAATAATTATTCCTACTTACATTGATCTAACTTTAAAAATCTTAACCACCTCCAAGTGGCTTCGAACCTGCGATCCCAGAACCAGAACCAGTAGTCTTCACGTGACGCCACAGCCGACATTTGTAAGAGAAGCAATTAATGCGTTTTATTTTAGGCTTTGGCAATTCAAAGGCAGATGTCGCTGAACGCTTAAGTTCTTCGAAAATGTCGAACTGGTAGGCACATACTAGTTTATGAACTAGTATTTTTTCTAACTGGTTTGGGTTTTCACTGCAGGGTATATACAATGCAGCCGAGGGATTTTCGCGACAACTACTGGACATTGGGAACGGAAAGCTGCCAGCTAACGAGAGATTAAGACGAATTGTATTGCCTGATAATTTTTGTAACTAAGGAACATCGAAAGGGGAACTGATGAAAATAATGTTTCTTAATTAAGAAAATTAATTACAGGCTCAGTGAACGAGATATTCTTGCTGCGAAGAATAAGGATGTCTATCAACTAATTAAGAGTGGTATTGTTAACAGTCGTTGCTTGAGCTGGTCAGCTCTTTTACCAGACTGCCAGGCCACTTGCTCACTTTCGTGAACACCACTAATGTTATTCAATCCAGCATTCAAAGTGACAACTGTTTAGCTGAGGGAGAGCGGTAGACCGAATCTAAAAAATTGTTTTTTACGTGACGAGTAATACAATATCGTATGTGACGATTTGAGCCCAGGTTTAGAGTTGTGGTCGAGTTAGAGTAGTTGAGGAGGTAGGGAGTACCTTTGCGAGTGTTTGTGTATCGAGCTCAATGAGTCCGTATGGTTTATAGGTGCACATCAATATGTCTGATATGCGAGAGAGAAAGAGAGAGAGAGAGATATGCGGGCAGGCTGATGAAGCGGTAGCGCAAGATATGACCGTTTCACCGTGTATTCGTTGTGGGACTCCATTGGAGGAGTCATGCTCTAGCTGCCTTAGGCTGCTGGGCAATGAGCTGGGATTTATCCAGGTATGCATTCGTGCAGAGCACCAGTGTGGTTTGTAAGCAGTAGCTTAATACCATGCCAAAAATTAATCCGGGAGTGGAATGTGGGTGATGCTCAAAGCACCGCTGGGTTAGCGTTGACCATAGCTGAAAATGCCAGCGACTTATCACTTCACTAAGTTCAGCGAAGAGATATTTGAGAATTGCATAAAAAATGCATACCCAATTAAACACGAGCGAAGTACCTTTAAAAACAAGTGCGTCTGTGTGTTCGTTGTTCTTTGTTTAAGCGGGAAATGCATAAGTCGCTTAAACAATAACATATGCGTCGATAAACACCGTTGTGGAAGAAGACGAATCAGTTAGTTATCCAACGGAATTTTTGAACTCGATTGATCTTCCAGGGATGACCCCACATACTGAATTGAAAATAGGTATGCCAATTATCACGTTGCGGAATATTAATCAGCTAAAACTCCGCAACGGTACGCGACTCGCAGTTAAGAAATTGATGAAGAACGTAGTGTAACTAAAGATTTTTACGTGGCCTTTCAAAGGTGAAGAATTCCCATGATTCCGACCGATACACCATTTCAATTTTAAAGATTGCAATTCCCAATTCGATTGACATTCGGAATCACAATCACTAATGCTCAAGGTTATCCTTTGGAAAAGTGTGGTTTAGAGTGAGATGCGGATGCAGAGAATGGAAACACGACAAATATTGTGTGCACACAAGTACTTATTACAAAATTAAACTCATATGAAACGTATGCTTTGTTTCGTTAATAATTTATCATCCATGTAACAGGAATATGCCACAGCAAAGCGTGGCAGGGTATAGCTAGTACATATATATAAATGTTTTGTTCGTATGTCACGGTCATCAAAACTCGAGAACGGCTGAGCCGATTTGAATAAATTTTTTTTTGTATTGTTCGATATAATACCGGAACCAATGTATCGCAAAAATTTTGAGAGTAACCACCTATTTGGAAAGTTTTAAACCCAATTATATTGATAAAATATCAAATTAAAGAGGTTTAAGAAAGATGACTAATGGAGGAGGGTTGCCACCTATTTGAAAATTTTAAGTCAGTTAAATTGATAAAATAAATGAAATATTGCCATATGGGTGTTAAACTAAAGAGTTTTAAAAAGGCTTACAGCCGAAAATATGTGTGAGGAGGGTTGCCACCTGTTTGAAAGTTTAACTACATTACATTGATAAAATAAACGAAATATTACAATATTGGTATCAAATTAAAGAGGCTTAAGAAAGATAACTGCTGGATATATTTTTTTTAATTTTAACTCAGTTAAGTTGATAAAGTAAATGAAATACTGCAATGCGGGTATCAAACTGAAGAGTTTTAAGAAGGCTTACAGTCGAAACTATTTTAAAGGAGGGTTGCCATCAGTTAAAAATTTAGCGCAATTTAATTGATAAACTAAATAATATATTACAATACAGGTATTAAGTGAAAGAGGTTTCAGAAAGATAACTGCTGAGAATATTTTTGTGTACAATTGTGTAATACTGCAACTTGGGTGTCAAACTTTAGATTTTTAAGATGGCTTACAGCCAGCGTTGCCATTTTAGCCGTTTTCCGGCTAGATTTAGCCGGTTACAATAGCAAACAGCCGGAGAAATTTCGGTTTAGCCGGACGCCGATTTGTTAGCCGGTTTGTAAAAAAAATTAGCCGTTTTTAGCCGATTTTGCTATTTGCCTTGTTTTCTTAAAATTCAAATACATATCTGTTTACATTCTTGACTAAGCGACCCAAAATCTGTTAGAAATGGCTAGTAGCGTTATCGTGGAGGCAGGGTTATATAAAATTGGGCCGATTTCGATTATTTTAAGCAAATATGTTTTTTCTAAAGAAGGCCGTAACGGCGACTTTCTTCATAAAATGTTTGTTATCAATGACTTAAATTTAAGTGTGAAGTTTGGATATACTGCCAAGATTAAATGTTACAGGTATTGTCTTCCTAGATAGCGTATATTCAATTCTGCCTTAATTACAAAACATCATTGTTGCCTACGCTTAAAGTGTTAAGGCAAGGGAAAAATGGATATTTTCAAGCACTATGTACACATATGGGCTTACTTAAACTAACTTTTTTCCTGAGAACTTATTTAAATTCCAAAAACCGAAGGCCAACTTGAATTAAAAGAACCAGCACTGAAATGCATAAAAATGAAAGTAAAGGAGCACAAATTTCTTTGTAAAGCAAAACTCTCTAGGAAGACAATAGGTTTGTTCGTCGAAAATCCAGCGAAAATTATCACTCAAAATATCAGTTAGTAAGAAAAAATGCTCCCAAATTCTCACTCAAGTAGAGAAACTTGCAAATTTCTGCACGAACGCAAATTTTCAGGAACTTGCAAGTTTCTCTGACAGCTAGTGTCCACGGTTGCATTTAAAACATAAGAAATTTGTATAGAGTTTTAAAGTTCTTTCAGAGGGACAAAAAACAGGATCTACATGTATATTTCTTGTTAGTCCGACTTTCTTCAACATACGTTTCAATTTCTTTGCTGTCGCGTTTCCTATATCGACTCTGGTTGAGATTGCGTTACGAGTTGGAATTAACTAAACTAATTAAGTAAACAAGTCTGTACTTAAATTTTTTATTATAAATCGCTCAAGTTTGTAAAGTTTTAAATTTGACGAACCTGTTTATTCAAATTATTGTTGACAAAAAATGCAACCATGTGCCACATTCATATGTTTTTTCTAATTGCAAATTCTTGCCGCCAAAATTTTTTCCTGCTTGAATTTGCAACTTCTCCCCTAGAACTAGTCTTTCTACTTATGATTTATTTAAATAAAACATGTGAAATTTAGTTGAAACAGTTTAGCCGTTTTTAGCCGTTTTTTTTTGCCAATCTAGCCGGTTGGCCCAGAAAGTTCTGGCAACACTGCTTACAGCCGAAAATATGTTTGAGGAGGGTTGCCAGCTGTTTGAAAATTTAAACTCAGTTAAATTGATAAAATAAATGAAATACTGAATTTGGGTATCAAACTTTAGATATTTTAGATGGCTTACGGCCGAAAAAATGTTTGAGGAGGGTTGCCACCTGTTTGAAAATTAAACTCAATTTGTTTGATCTAGGTATCAAATTAAAGAGGTTTAAAAAAGACGACTTTTAAAAATACTTTTGAGAAGCGGGTTGCCACATATTTGAAAATTGTAACTCAGATTAATGGATTGAACAAATGAAATATTCAGGGACCGCAAATAACGATTATCCTTTGATATTTTAACTCAAAAAATCACGCGGAAAGAGAAATGCTACGTGCATAAGGAGTAAACCAATATATTTCTAATTACTCGGAGTACCTTCAGCGGCACTGATTTTTGTTTTTTAATTTTTATTTATAAAAATCAAGTTTAATCATTATATGTGCTGTACTTTTCATCTGTATGCTATTTAACGCAATCACTAAACATTGTCATTTCCCTCACCAATGGAAAAAGTCGACTATTGTGATGATACCAAAGCCCGGAAAGGACAAAACGCAGCCATCTTCATATAGGCCCATCAGCCTGCTACCGTGTATGTCGAAATTATTCGAAAAACTTCTTATGCTGCGCATCTCCCCACATCTGCAAGCCCGCAATATAATACCACTTCACCAATTTGGCTTCAGGGAAAAACATGGAACAATCGAGCAGGTAAATCGCATAACAACCGAAATCCGAACAGCGTTTGAAAAGAGGGAATATTGCGCTGCAATATTTCTTGACGTCGCCCAGGCATTTGACCGCGTCTGGCTAGATGGTCTTATGTATAANATTTCTTGATAAGGTGGATTCTTCGATATTTGAAAGTCGGAAAAACTCAACACTAAAGCAGCCACATTCCCTTTACTCGCAATAAGTACGTAGTAGGCATTGGCGACGCAAAGTGAAATTATTTATAATTAAAAGTTAACTATTTTATAATGTTTGGGAATGGTGACAACAATTTTGAGTTTTCAATAAGGATTTTTTAAACAGCTTTCATTATTATTTATTCATTTGTATTAGTAGTTTTTTATTATCTTTTTCATTGCGTAATTTGTATACCAACTCTTCATTGATAATACAACCACTTCGTTTGATAAGATTTTGTAAATTATTTCTTCGTTTAAACTATTCGTCTTTTGGATAAGTGGAAACACAAAGAAATCTCTAGTAAAGCTTTCTCTAACACATTTCGTTTGGAACCAATTATGTAATATTTCATTTAGTGCCATTATTTGTAGTCTTTACTTTTAGATAGGGCATAATCCTATTGAAAATATTTCTAAATCAAGATTTCTCAAATGCCTTTAGCTTGGTACCCATATTGTAACATTTCATTTCTTTTACCAATTTAATTGAGTTAAATCCTCAAACATATTTTCGACTGTAGGTCTTTTAAAGACTCTATAGTTTGATACCCACATTGTAATATTTCCAGGGATCGTAACGGTTATAAGTTTTATTACAAAAATCACTTTTTAATCGTTATTAACTGAGTTTTATTTTTTGCTCGGAAAATAATGGTTACGTTTTAAGTTTTATTTTTTGCTCGGAAAATAATGGTTACGTTTTAAATTTTATTTTTTGCTCGGAAAATAATCGTTGTTTCTTGAGTTTTATTTTTTGCTCTGAAAATAATACTTAATAAATAATTATACTTAATATATAATTAATTAAATATAATTAATAATTAATAATAAAACTGCCCAAACATTATAAAATAGTTAACTTTTAATTATAAATAATTTCACTTTGCGTCGCCAATGCCCACTACGTACTTATTGCGAGTAAAGGGAATGTGCCTGCTTTAGTGTTGAGTTTTTCCGACTTTCAAATATCGAAGAATCCACCTTAGTGAAATACACATCTACCTAACAATACCCCCATTTTCCAGAAATTTTTTTGCTAAATTAGATGAGCTGCTTCGGGTTTTTAGAAAAAATTTACCAAAAATCAGCGAGAGCAATTTGAATAACGTTGGATAGTATTATGAAGATTATGATTATTATTATTATTATTCTGATCTCCTATTATATGCCCAATCAAACATTCACGAATTAAAGCGTGAGCAGAAGGGCATTTATGATCGCATATAAATGTAAGATAATAAGATCTGAAGAATTGAACCACTCACGAACAATTTTTTACAGGGGCGTGTAATTTCTGGCGTATGCCAATAACATCGACATCATCGGTAACAAAAACCTCGCAGTCTCTCCTGCCTTTTCCAAGTTGGATAACGAATCAACGGCAAGTGCCAGATACTTAAATCATTGCAATTTTTCTACAAAATTTGAATGGGCTACAAAACTGCATACTGAAAATATTTTAAAGAAATCTTATTATAAGGCTCGAAATTTTTAGGAATTTTTGCTGATTTTCTTTTTAATATCGCACAAGTTTTTACATACTTTTATTTTTACGGGTTTTGTCAAAGAATAAACCATATTTAAAAAAATAATAAAAATTAAATAACAAAGAAAAAATTGTTGTGGTGCGCATATAATTCTGGCACGGGGTGTAGACCGCATGGTATACTACTTTGCATATTTTTATGTATTCTTTCCCTTCGTTATTAGTTTTATTGATTGTATCCACACTGATTTCAAGGCGCAGGTTTCCACATTTTAACAAGAAATGTATCGTTAATTAAAACATTCAGTTTTTATAACTAATGTAAATGGCTTTTATTAATTTTCCATTTTAATCGAAACGATCGATTAATCGGTTAATATCTTAAGATTAATTGCAATTATCGATTATTAATTTTTTTTGCCATCACTACGCAGAAGTGCTGCTTTGGACTGAGTAGGCAATTCGGGAGTAAAGTTCTCTCTCGACGTACAAAAACCACACTCTATAAGTCACTCATCATGCCCGTGCTGGTATATGGCACAGAGGAATGGACAATAACAACATCCGATGAGGCGGCTCTTAGAGTGTTCGAGAGAAAGATTTTGCGAAAGATTTACGGGCCTTTACGCGTGGCGACGGCGAGTACCGCAGACGTTGGAACGTCTGGCTTCGCCATGTCGTTCGAATGGGAACCGCGTTCCAGGTCTAAAAGTAAAAAAGGAATCCGCTGGTGGTAACAAAGGAAGATGAAGGTGCCCACTGCAATGGAAAGACCAAGTGGAGAAGGACTTGGCTCCACGTGGCATTTCCAATTGGCGTAATTTGGCACAGAGAGAAGTGGCTGCCATGCTTTGTCGCGCTAAAATCGCGTATTCGGTTACAGCGCCAAATAAGAAGATGCAAATGATAAATGACCTTCTTCTTGGATGCGACAGAAGGAACTAGGAGAACACTCCTTATACGATTGTGGCAACGGTTCGATGAAAAAATTACATAGCCGTATCTCTCGCTTCGTCTGGAACATCTTAGACATTGTTACCAGGTGGAGACACTTCGCACTTAGCTCTTATGCTGCCATTGAACATTTAAGTCATCGAAACTCCCACGTGCAATATTTCCAGAACATCCGGTATGGGAAATGAACTTATTAAAAAATGTAAACTCATTGTTTGGGATGAGTGCACGATGGCACACAAAAAATCTCTTGAGGTTCTTGATCGATCGTTGTGAGATTTGCGTAGAAGTGCTCAACCTTTCGGGAATGCATTGATATTGCTCGCAGGAGATTCTACGTAAACATTGCCTGTAATTTCTCGATCGACACCAGCGGAAGAGATAAACGCTTGCCTGAAATATTCAACATTGTGGCAATACGAACATACATATATTGCAGTTGACTACGAATATGCGTGTCCAACTACAGAGCGATTATTCAGCCTAGGTGTTCTCGCGACAATTACTGAACATAGGGAACGGAAAGCTGCCAGTCAATGAGAGATTGGGACGAATTTTATTGCCTAATAATTTTTGTAAATTTCTGGAAAGAATGTTTCCGGATATTCAAATTACTCGTAGTCGTTGCGGTATTAAGACGTGTTTTTGTCGCGCTCTGATAGTGTATCATTCTGCTTGGTTCATCTCAGACTTTTATTGCTTAATATGCAAAATTGCCCAAAGTGCTCCTCTTTGATTGAGGATGACGATCATATTTCCTGTGACTTTTGTGAAATAAAACCTCATATGAAATGTGCAAAATTAAGCTATAATGCTTTGAACATTGTGCATTGCGCCGTCCCTCGGTCTCGTCTCATAGAAGAAGCTAAAAAGGTTATAAATGCACTTAGTGAATTTGTACAGTCCTTAACTAACGAACAGTCGTCTATCGTAAGCAATAACAACATAAATAACACTGAGTTGAAGAGCAAAGGTATTGTGACGCGCTCTAGAACAAAGATCTATAGGGGTATTCTCTGAGTCTTGCAAAGCCCTTGCACGGTGCACGGATTACACGGGTTGCAAAGCTGTCCCATACGAAAACCGGTTTTTACCGTGCAATCCGTGCAATCTGCGCACCATGCAAGGGCTTTGCAAGACTGAGAGAATACCCCTATTGACCCTAAAGTGCAATCGCAATCGGCATCAAAAAAGCTCTTGTTTCTAATCTACCCGATCATTCTAAACCCTCTTGCAAAAACAATGCTATAAGTCGTGTTGGTGCTAATTCTGGTGCGAAAGAATGTCAAGAAGTAAACAATGTTGATAATATGCTGACAGCTGATGCTGCTGGTAACGCAGTTGCTGATGCTGCTGGTAACGTAGTTGCTGATGCCGCCGGTAACGCAGTTTCTGATGCTGCTGGTAGCGCAGTTGTTGATGATGCTGGTAACACAGTTGATAACGCCGTTGCGCCGGAACCACAGTGGTACGTGGTGAAGAGGAATAAGCGCAATTAACAAAAAATTATTGTTGGCTCAAATACTACTGCAGATTTGAATGTAGCGGTGCGCCTTAAATGGTTACATCCCTGTGGGGAAAATCTCTAGTTCTGAACTGGTGCGCTNTGCTGGTAACGCCGTTGCGCCGGAACCACAGTGGTACGTGGTGAAGAGGAATAAGCGCAATTAACAAAAAATTATTGTTGGCTCAAATACTACTGCAGATTTGAATGTAGCGGTGCGCCTTAAATGGTTACATCCCTGTGGGGAAAATCTCTAGTTCTGAACTGGTGCGCTTCTAGTACATTTAGACCCAGTACTGGTTCGCGATAAATCTCTTTTGCATGCAAGCAACTGGCGAATTTAACATGGCGATGTCCTAGGAAGTGTCAATTGTCCCCCGCTGCATCCTTTTTTCGATAGTTCCGAACTAGTCCTAAGTTCTATAGTTCCGAACCAGTTCTAAAATCGACAGACGAAAGAAAAAAGTATCATGATTTTTCAGTCTTTTTGGTTCTTCCGTGTGTGCNCGCAATTAACAAAAAATTATTGTTGGCTCAAATACTACTGCAGATTTGAATGTAGCGGTGCGCCTTAAATGGTTACATCCCTGTGGGGAAAATCTCTAGTTCTGAACTGGTGCGCTTCTAGTACATTTAGACCCAGTACTGGTTCGCGATAAATCTCTTTTGCATGCAAGCAACTGGCGAATTTAACATGGCGATGTCCTAGGAAGTGTCAATTGCCCCCCGCTGCATCCCTTTTTCGATAGTTCCGAACTAGTCCTAAGTTCTATAGTTCCGAACCAGTTCTAAAATCGACAGACGAAAGAAAAAAGTATCATGATTTTTCAGTCTTTTTGGTTCTTCCGTGTGTGCGATTTTAAGTTATTTTGGAAGAAATGGTTTTCAATTTGAAATTAAATTTGTTTAAATGATTGTAAGAAATGTACGTTTACATACCTTTAGCTGTAGCTGTAACTGCAGAGGTGCTCGCTGTTATTCCTTAGACTCCAGACGGTCCCAAGATGTTGAAATGTTAACACAAATTTTAGTTTTGTATTACCAAGCTATGAAAAAGCATCTGCGAAGCACAGAATAGAAGCGTATTTGAACGAAAAAGCCGCCGAACACATATCTATGTAAAGTAAACAAGCCCCCGCTGCATCCCTTATTCGATAGTTCCGAACTAGTTCTAAATTCGACAAATAAGATCTAGTTCGTTCTGCATCCCTTTTTCTATAGTTCCGAACCATTTCTAAATTCGACACTTCTGATATAGATTTCTAGTGAAAAAAACTGAAAAAAATTAGCCGATTTTGGACTGGTGGGGATCTAGTTCCTATCGGACTAGCTCCTTTTTGGCGATAAAGACCTAGTACGGAACTAGAAATTTGATTCACTAGTCCGCGGTTTCCCTGCAGGGATTTGTCTTCGTTCGCGCCGTCTGTTACTGAAGATAATATAAAAGACTACATTTCCATAAATGCAGGTTTGGATTAAAATGCTCCATCCTGTTACAAATTGGTAAAGAAGGGCACTCCTACTTCGCAATTAAAAAATGTGAATTTTAAATTGGGTGTTCCTTCCACGTCTTTTAATAAACTGCTAACGCCTGACATCTAGCCTATGAATGTGACAGTTCGTCAATTTCGTTTTTTCGAGAAAAGTGCACAAACTCTCGAGAAAGCTTAGCTCACCCCTCTTGCGGAATAAACAAATATTTAAAAGTTTATTTTCAAAATGCGTCGGGGCTCAGAACGAAGTCGATGGACGTGCGTTTGATAAGTTCCGAGTTGGAGTTCGATGTATTTGTAATTATTCCTATATACTGTTTTTCGTAAGGAGCGTGATCCGTTTAAGTCGGGTTGCAATAGGGGTGGTGGAGTACTTATAGCATCTCGTTGCGGCCTTCGACCGTCGCTAGTACAATTACAGGAAGATGATTCGCTATTTGACCAGCTTTGTGTGAAACTACAAACCGCATCGAAAATTCTGTACGTATGCGCGTCTTACATACCACCAGCCAGTAATAAGTTCATTTATAAGACTCATGTTGATAACTTTGTATCACTTAATGATCGAATTGGAAACCATCAACTATGCGTGTTTGGTGATTTTAATCTAAATAGAATTATTTGGTCCTACTTAGATAATAATTTATTTCTAACCCCGTCTAATATTAGTAGCGATATAGAATCATACTTTGTCGACATTGTGGTGAGAAGTTACTTAGTTCAGGTAAATGGATACCAAAACAATTTAAATCGCACTTTGGATCTTATCTTTGTAAGTTCTAACATTAAGTTTCATCTTGATATTCCTGCAGCATAAATCTCACCGCCCAATATTCATCATTCCCCTCTTGCGCTGTAAATTGAGTTTCTGGAATTCTTTAATATTACTGAAGAAAGCCAGAATATCTCACTTAATTACAACTCGTGTAATTGGGAATTTGTCAATGATTTATTTTTAGATATTGAATGGGATGATATTCTTGGTGGAGCTGATGCTGCAGTGTGCTTTAATCTATTCCAGCTCATGCTAAATTACCTTATAAGCTTCCTTGGTATTCAAAAAAGCTAAAACATCTAAAGAACCTGAGAAATAAGTTCTTCAAAAAATATAAATTAACTAAAGATCAGAAATTCTTTGACTAATGGCATTTTCTTTTCTCGAAAAAAATTTCNAACGAAGTCGATGGACGTGCGTTTGATAAGTTCCGAGTTGGAGTTCGATGTATTTGTAATTATTCCTATATACTGTTTTTCGTAAGGAGCGTGATCCGTTTAAGTCGGGTTGCAATAGGGGTGGTGGAGTACTTATAGCATCTCGTTGCGGCCTTCGACCGTCGCTAGTACAATTACAGGAAGATGATTCGCTATTTGACCAGCTTTGTGTGAAACTACAAACCGCATCGAAAATTCTGTACGTATGCGCGTCTTACATACCACCAGCCAGTAATAAGTTCATTTATAAGACTCATGTTGATAACTTTGTATCACTTAATGATCGAATTGGAAACCATCAACTATGCGTGTTTGGTGATTTTAATCTAAATAGAATTATTTGGTCCTACTTAGATAATAATTTATTTCTAACCCCGTCTAATATTAGTAGCGATATAGAATCATACTTTGTCGACATTGTGGTGAGAAGTTACTTAGTTCAGGTAAATGGATACCAAAACAATTTAAATCGCACTTTGGATCTTATCTTTGTAAGTTCTAACATTAAGTTTCATCTTGATATTCCTGCAGCATAAATCTCACCGCCCAATATTCATCATTCCCCTCTTGCGCTGTAAATTGAGTTTCTGGAATTCTTTAATATTACTGAAGAAAGCCAGAATATCTCACTTAATTACAACTCGTGTAATTGGGAATTTGTCAATGATTTATTTTTAGATATTGAATGGGATGATATTCTTGGTGGAGCTGATGCTGCAGTGTGCTTTAATCTATTCCAGCTCATGCTAAATTACCTTATAAGCTTCCTTGGTATTCAAAAAAGCTAAAACATCTAAAGAACCTGAGAAATAAGTTCTTCAAAAAATATAAATTAACTAAAGATCAGAAATTCTTTGACTAATGGCATTTTCTTTTCTCGAAAAAAATTTCACCTTTTTATATGGCAACACTATTAGAGTACAACATTTAACAACATGACCCAATTTAACAACATGAATAAACCACGCTACAGAGACTACATTAGTAATTTTGAAACACAAATCGAAAGTACTCCGAATAGTTTTTGGAGGTACATTAAATCTTGAAAGTGGGTTTCAAGCAGCGTTGCCAGGTTGATGTTTTTAACGTCATTTGGACGTTTTTTGTATCTTGTTGACGTTCGGACGTTTTTTGTGTACAAAATTACGTTTTTTAACTTCCCAGTAATATTTCTCTGTTACTAAATCTTGTAAGTAGAACTAATTTTGAATTATTTTCTTAACCAATCTTTACAAGCTTTTCTTCGCAGCACTTTTCTACAAAAGATATTTATTCTTTGGACAGAGATAACTTAACTATGATGCAAACCAAGCGTACGCGCATTTTTTTGGATTCTTGGACTAAGGATCCCGCGTTCAAAGGCTGGTTTTGTAAACACTTGAGGTTACGAGGCTTATTGCAATGTTTGCAGTTGCACATTACAAGCCAAATCAGGAAGAGTCGATCTATTGCAACACGCATGCTCGCAAAAGCACCAAAAAAGCTGTTGCAGCATAAAAAGTCAGAAAAAAGTAGGCCACTTTTTTAATACTGCCGTGAAAATGTAATGAACGCAAAAACGGCTGAAATATTGCTATGTTGTTTCTTAGTAGACCGTAATTTAGCATTTTCGACAACCGATTACCTAACCAAATGCTACAAGAAAAAAAATTATTAAAAATCAACGCGATTCTTTAGCAACTTAAAACTTGCACATTAGTACCTTGGAATTTAATAGGATTGATATCATACTCAAAAAAAATCTTAAAAAATCTTAATGAAAATTTTAAAATCTAGCTTAAGCTTTGCAGATTTTTTTTTAATTTTTGCACAAAGTTTGAAATGTGGATTTATACTTTGTTTGTTATATAAAAAGCTAGGCTTTTATGGAAAAATAATAAACATTAAATAAACAAAAGAAAAACAGCCACAATTGATCAAAATGTTGATGACTTAATCAGCTGATCACAAGTGTATGTATAAAATGATTTTTATATAACGATCTCAAAGCAGTTTGCAATGAATTTTAAATGTGCTCTGTAGAAATGATATTTTAATATACGTTACGTAAATACTTATGTACCTTTGTATACAGTAAAAGTTTAATAAAAGCAATTCACTGTGCATACATTTGAAAAAGACGTTTTTGGGTAGGAAATGACGTTTTTTCAGACCAAAAGCGACGTTTTTCATGACGAAGACCTGGCAACACTGGTTTCAAGTGTCCCTAACTCAGTTTTTTATGGTGACGTCTCTGCCAACTCTCTTTTTGAAGCTGCTGATCTCTTTGCTGATTTTTTCTCTTCAAATTTTGTCACAGATGATGACCTAACTGATGTTGAATATGCGGACCTATTTTCAGATAACTCGGATATCTTAAATATTCCTTCAACTATGGCTCTTTAGTCTTAACTGATGAAGACATTTGTGAAGGTGTTAATGGGCTCAAGCTTTCAGTGCAAACGGATCTGGATGGGCTGTCGATCATTCTTCTTAAAAAATGTCATATTTAATAGGTCTCTTGCCTCTGGAAATTTCATTGATGACTGGAAAATCACGTCAATCATGCCAATCTTCAAATCTGGAATTAAAAGCGATGTTAGCAACTACAGACCCATCTCGAAACTAACTTCCGTATCAAAACTGTTTGAATGCATTATTAAAAGGAAACTCCTCTTCAATATTAAGAACTACATTTGTCTGAACCAACACGGTTTTCTTCCAGGCAGGTCTACGACGACCAACCTTGCAGTATTTTCTGACTACTGTTTAAATGCCTTCCAAAATGGCTACCAAGTGGATACAATCTATACGGATTTCTCCAAAGCATTTAATAGGATATCCCACAAGATATAGTTGCTCAACTTTCCCAACTAGGCTTTCATTCGGTTCTTCTTCTGTGGATCAAGTCTTATTTAGCTGAAAGGAAGAGTTTCGTTTTCCTAGATGGAGTTTCTTCCAAAACATTCACCACTACTTCCGGGGTCCCGCAAGGAAGCATCTTGGGTCCCTTGTTTTTCATTTTATTCATAAACGACATCGGGGTATGCTTTTCAACTGCTAAGTTTTTTTTGTACGCTGACGACTTAAAAATTTATTCAGTGATAAAAAGCCCTAGTGACTCTTTTGCTCTTCAATCTGAGATTGACAAATTGCATATCTGGTGTTTAAAAAGTCGATTGTGTCTTAATATAAAAAAATGCTATAAAATTATATTTGCCAAAGTACATAAGCCTCTGCCAACTTCGTATCATATTTCTAACTCGCTTTTATCGCCGGTTAAACCTTATCTCGAGTTCTCTAGATTTAGACTTTTCTTTACCAAGGACTACACTCCGGAATATTATCTCTTCTCATTTTTGTAATAATCCAGCTTGATTGGGTTATCAAGCACACGCTTTTTAAACAATTTTTAATTTTCATTTCAATGTATGCAGTTTTCATAGTCTGTAATGAACTCTAGTTCTTGGACTTATGTATAACTAATTAAACGAATGCTAATTGTACCTATTACAATGATTACAATTTTAGACCTCTGTTGCATTGAAAGCTCTTAAGTTACTGATTTTTCAGTCTGTAGAAACGAATGTTTGCTTTTTATTAGTTTTCCATTCTAGATTAGTCTGGTAATTTTGTTGTTAGTCTCTAAGAATAATTTTTTGCATTCATTGGCTAAATAAATAAATAAATAAATAATTATAGGAATCACGATCCAGTATTCGAAGTGATGAAATAAAATATATGTACATCGATAAACACCGTTGTGGAAACAAATGAAGCAGTTAATTATCCAACGGAATTTTCGAGCTCGATTGATCTTCCAGGGATTACCCAACATACTGAAATTGAAAATAGGTGTGGCAATTATCATGTTGCGGAATATTAATTAGTTAAGTCAAGAAATTGATGAACAACGTAGTGAAAGCAAAAATTTTAACGCGGCCTTTCAAAGGTGAAGAATTCCCATGATTCCGACAGATGCACCATTTCAATTTAAAAGATGGCAAATCCAATTCCAGTAATGCTCAAGGTCAACCTTTGTAGTATGGTTTAGATTCAGATGCGGATTGCTTCTCACATGGACAAATCTATGTTGCGCGTCGGCAAACCATATAGCCTTGATATCTACGTAGAGAATGGAAAAACGAAAAATATTGTGTACCTACACACAAGTATTGCAGAATTAAACTTATCTGGAACGTATGCTTTGGTTCGTTAATCATTTATCATCCATGTAACAGGAATATGCCACAGCAAAGCGTTGCAGGGTACAGCTAGTTTAAATATATTTTAACTTAATATTTTATTAAAAATACCTTTACAAACCTCTTTTCCTTGTTAGCGTCAATTTTTGTTTGTTTTTTAAATTTGACATTTCTTCTCTTCTTCGCAAGTATAGTCGATAAAACTAGGTTGGACACCAAAAGGTTATCGGTTGAATATGGGATAATTTTATTCTAATTTTTGTTGTTGGTGTTTCCGACATGGTGGCAGTGTGATTTAATGTGGAACGATTTTCCGTCGTCCTTTGTAAAATTTAGTTTTATAATTATAATTTTGTATGGCTAATCTCTTTTTCTAATTACAGATAAGGGAGTTAAGAGCGAAAATGAGTATAATCTTTTTATATGTAAACCTATTATTAGGGGATTCAGTTACATACATACACATGTAGGTTAGGTTAGAAATTAAATATTAACTTCACTTTATTTTATTCATTTTTCTTATTTATTTTATTTTTATTCATTTTCATTTTAAATTCTTTTAATGCATGAAATCATCGGTATGATTGATAAAAAATGACATTTGTATATACTTGTGACTCAAGGGCGGTAAAATATCTTGAAAACGCCGCATCAATTACTGTTTTTGAGCTTGTAGTTTGAGCATTCTATTTGTATTTGTCTTAAATTTGGTTTTTCTTTGAGGAATTTAATCTGTGGTTCTACTTCATCTGTCGCTAGGTTTACGCCAAAGTTACGAATACATATAACATACCATCTTTTGTTTGCAAAATGAGAAGCTAAATTCACTCGTTCGGCATTTCCTCATACTCTCGTCTTCACTTTGTGCAATCTTTTATTAGCTGTGATCATGGGCGTAGCCAGGTAGTGGCAGGGGGGTGCTCGAGCCCCCCCTAACTTTCAAATTTTCCTTGTATATATATAAAGTAGTACCCTGAAATGCCAGCTTAATAGGGTCGAGCCCCCCCCCCCTAAATTTCATTCTGGCTACGCCGATGGCTGTTATCCGGTACTCAATGAACTTACAGATTTTTACACGAACTTACAGGAAGTTATGGGAAAAATTATCGCGTACTCCAAAATCCTGTAATGAGAGCGATTTTCGGAGAGTTGTGCAGAGAATGAATATGCACGATTTTACTCGATGCTTTTTTTTGTTACCGTACTTTTTGCTGTTACTCACTTTTTAATTTTGCTGTTTGACATTTTTATAGTATTTTACACGAAAAGTATTGGATCAGAGTTATTATATCATCCATACATATGTATATATACATATATTCTTATATGTGCATCAGCTATCAGCGGAGCCAAGGGGGCTACTCCGTAATGCGATGCGATAGCAAAATTGCGAAAATTCGGAAGATTGGCACCCAACAATGCGACAAGCGCATTGAAAATTGCCCTTTTCGCATTCATCTTTCCCCATTCGCCTTTTAGGCACTCTGTAATGCGTAAACGAAAGCCAAACTGCTTCTTCTATCGCAATTTGCGTTCGATAGCTGTACAGCTATCGCAATCAAAAAACTACGTTTAATAAACGAAGATTTTTAAAATCTTTTGAACCAATATGATATAAATTTTTATTTTATAAATAGTGATTGCAAAACTAAATAGTTTATTTCACTAATATACATACATCTTCCAATAAGATTCAATATCAAAATTTTTACGACTTTTTATATTGATTTTAATTTAAAAACTTATGTTATATTACGTATACCACACTCGAATAATTATATTATATTAATATGTACATGCATGTCGTCGTTTAAAGTGCAAAACCGCGTATCAGCAAAATGCAAAACCGCGTATGTGAAGTTGTAGAAATTATTTTCTAGAGCGTAAAAACACTCATATTTCAAAATGGTCCTCTTTTTTGTAAAGCAATCGCATTTCTGGCTAGTGTATTTCAGGACGAATAGATAAGGATTGAGCCAAGAGCTTGTGTGAGCAAATCCAAATTTTGGCAGCCAATGTCAGTTACGCGGTTTTGCAGAATGACGATACGCGGTTTTGTACTTTAAACGACGATATATACATAGGTACAATATGCTTGTTTTGTTTGACTGGAATGTAAGCTATTTGTATGGAAGATTAAGCCAACATAATTATGTATATTGGCTGATGGAAAGCTATCTTGGCTAGCGTATTGACCTAGAGCGTTGGCATTCAGTGACAAAAAGTTTCAGCCAATCAGGAAGAGGGAAAATCTTTAATTTGACACAACATCTTTCAAAAATGTGTATGTATTCACAAAAATCTTAACATGTAATTAAAAACAAAAATTTTAAAAAATATCAAAATTGTATGCATGGCTGCTTACCACGAAAGGCGCCAATGCGATAATTAGTGCATACGAACTAAGCATTTTTACGTCTCTAAAGGCAGTGTCACACGATTGGGCGTTTGCCCAATATTTGGTGCAAATCGTATCCCAATCGTGTGAATGCACAAACATTTTTCGTTATCCCAACTACGACCAACAATTTGTACAAATTCTTCAACAGAAGTTGGCTGTATTTTACCAATCGTGTGACTATAAACAAATGGGATCCTAATTTTTTAATTTTGTACCAGTAGCCCAATCTTATAACACGGTTTTAAGGAAATCGTATGCGTTAACAAAACGACTGAATTTGAATACTTGAATTTTTTTATTTGCAATAGCTATTAGCTTGTGAAGGTTAAAGAAAACACGCCTAATATATGCTGTTTGTATGTACGAACATACGCTACGCTACGCTATATGTATGTATGTTTATGCACACAAGTGCTTTCAATTTGTATTGCGAATAACAAAAGTATAAAATGAAAATTTTTTATCAAGTGCATGCTGTATATGCTAGATAACATACAATTAGGCGCAAAATTTAAACAAATTGTTTGGCTTAAAGTATAGGGTGAGATAAAACTTAAAGTATGCAACGAAAATCATTTACTTCCGTTTACTTTTATATCAGTGGTGCCTACAAAAAGTAAATATGATTGCGACACCATTGCGATAGTTATAGAGAGTGCCGATAGCCTTTCGGATCGCATTGGCTTTTCGAATCGCATTGCTTTTCGTATCTCAGAAAGTGCAGAGAGTGCAGAAAGTATGGCACTGAGGGGCACTTCGCTAAAGATTGTAAAAATAATCCACAGTATATTCTGTGTAGAGCGGAAAAGAGAGAGAACATAGACCATATTACAGGCAGTTATAGATGCCCAGTTTTTAAGAAAGCTCTAACAAACAGGAAAAAATGAGAATAGTCCAAATAAACCTCAATCACTGTGAAGCAGCGCAAGATCTACTATCACAAACAGTAAGGGATCTTCAGGCAGACATGGCGATTATAAGCGAACCTTATAGGTGTAAAGATGACTGTGCGTGGGTTTGCGATAGTAAACAGGGTGCAGCTATATGGCTCTGTGGTGGACTCGCATTTCAAGGAAGGCACAGCATGGGTGAAGGTTTCGTTCGAGCTGAGGTAAACGGAATTAGCATTTTTAGTTGTTATGCAAGACCTTGCCTTACAAAAGAAGAGTATACCCTTACCGTGGGCAACAGAATGGGGTAGCAGACCAACAAATAAAAGAGGCGAGCTGCTGCTTGAAACTTTTTCCCAACTCGGCGTATCAATAGTAAACAGCGGATCCACATACACCTTGGGAACTGGGTCAATTATTGACATAACGCTGGCGAGTGACTCCTTGGCCCAAAAAATTAATTGGAGAGTTA
>NW_016157241.1:235255-241848 GCF_001687245.7 Rhagoletis zephyria
TTTTTTTTCACCCGAGATAGTCAAAGTTGGGGAAGAAAATATCAAAAAGTTAAAAATCCAGAAATAGTCCTAATTTTATGATGGTTCCTTAATTTATTTTAACTACATTGCATTTGAGTATGGAGAGGCAACTATCTGGAAGTATTTTACATAAAAAATTTACTAAGTATTGCCCGGTTTGTAGTTGCAGTTAAAGAAAACACATGAAAAGGCACGATTTTTTTTAAATTCGAAAAAATGTAAATATTTTAAAAACGGTGACACTTTTACCTGAAAATTTTTTGTTTATCAGTGAGCTCACCCCCCCACCTACCTTGCCCTAAAGTTTGGCACGTTACTTCTGGGACACCCTGTATGTACATTGGTATCAATGGATGGCTTTTCACGTTATCATATCAATAACTTTTGATTCACGTTTAGAACATTAACTTAAGTACCTGGATATTGTTTACTTTTGCATCCAATAGCGATAATTTTTCCGTCCGGAGAATAAGCCAATGACTTTATACTTTTCACGTTAAATAGCATCGTAACATCATCAGTTCGTTTCCAAACTATTATGTCTTGTCCAAATGATGCAACTATTTGCTCGTTAACGGACCAGTCCACCATATTAGGATCTAAAATCGAAAAAAACTTGATTTTAGTTACAAATACTATGTACCAGAGCTGTGTAAGTGTGAAATCATTTTAAATTATAAACCAAACATTTTTTTCTATTCAACAATTTTTATTGAGTTCGAGGCCGTTTTTTTTTGTTCAGAGGGATCGTCTGTTCGAATCCTACTGAAAGAAGTCTGATGAGGAAATGTGGTGATTTCCGAAATAGCTATCACTTCTACCATTTTTCCAAATTATTGTTGCTTTTCCACAATAAGTTTTCATTAAAAAAAAATGGCCTCAAGCTCAATAAAAATTGTTGAATATAATTGTTATAAGTCCATCAAATAACAAAAATAAATATCTTGAGGACGAGCACAACTAAAAAGTTAAACATTCTATTAATAGAAATATTAACAAAAACCAACAAAACCAACAACCACATGATCAAGTGAATTGCAGCGGAATAGCTGCGCTTGATTGTAGTAGTTAGAAGTTAACTAGTGGAAATAAGCAACAAGAATTAACAAGGCGAACTTAGCACAGTGCGTAGGCAACTGGCTGAGTCAGTGGTGATCGTCGGTTCGAATCCTACTGAAAGAAGTCTGATGAGGAAATGTGGTGATTTCCGAAATAGCTATCACTTCTACCATTTTATCAAATTATTGTTACTTTTCCGCAATAAGTTTTCATTACAAAAAAAAACGGCCTCGAGCTCAATAAAAATTGTTGAATATAATTGTTATAAGGCCATAAAATAACAAAAACAAAAATTTTTGAAGTGAAAACGTTACATGAGTAAGAAGGAAGCTAGAGTATAGATAAAGGGGAAAAAGAAAGAAAACGACGTATGCACAGCAATACAAAGCGATAGCACAAAAATCTTCAACGCGCATGCATACGAGTACTTAACCTGTAGGGAAACCCCGAACTGGTGAACCAAATTTGTAGTTCCGTACTAGATCTTTATCACCAAAAACGAGCCAGTCCGATAGTAACTAGATGGCCACCAGTTCAAAAGCAGCGATATGTGGTACTTTTAAAAAACAATTTTAGAAATCTATATCTAAAATGACGAATTTAGAACTGGTTCAAAACTATAGAAAAAGGGATGCAGAACGAACTAGATCTCATCTGGCGAATTTTGAACTAGTTCGAAACTACTGAAAAAGAGATGCAGCGGGGGGTTTGTTTACTTTAAAAAGATGTTTGCTTGGCGGGTTTTTCGTTCAAATACGCTTTCAGTCTTCACGTCGCAGATGCTTTTTTATAGTTTGGTAATACAAAACTACAATTTGTGTTAACATCTTAACATTTGGTGACCTTCTGGAATATAACCAATAACATCGAGCATCTCTGCAAATTCAGCTTCCGCCAAAGGTATGTAAACGTGTTTTCAAATGCAAAATTTAATTTATAGTCTTTTAAACAAATTTGATTTCAGATTGAAAATACATTTCTCTGCAAATAATTAAAAATTGCTACCATGGTAACCCAAAAAGAAAACATCTTGTTACTTTTTTCGTTTACAACTGGTTCGAAACTATAGAAAATGGGGTGCAAAGCGAACTAGATCCCATATGTCGAATTTAGGACTGGTTCTGAACTATAGAAAAGGTAATGCAGCGGGGGACAATTTCCAATTCCTATGACATCGCTGTGTTAAATTCGCCAGTTGTTTGCATGCAAAAGAGATTTATCGCGAACTAGTAGTGGTTCTAAATGTACTAGAAGCGCACCAGTTCAAAACTAGAGATTTTCCCAACAGGGTACATACATACGTACATTAGAGTGGTCCAAAATAATAAAGTCGGAGTTTTAATGCCGCCACCCCCTAGGATTGTTCTGAACCGAAAATAAATATACCCCTATTTTTTTATTTTGAAATCAAAAAATGTTTAGGGAGTGCTCACAGCGCTCAAAGTTATCCATGTATTTTATATGGGGAAAAAACAAATTTTCGTAAAAATGGTATAAAACTCTTTAAAATCAATATTTTCAATCGTAAAACTGTGGTTCTCTTCAGGAGACTTCAAATACTAGTATCTAATTGTTTATTTAACCATTTTTTATGATTAAAGATTTTTTATTGGTCCCCCCATTGCATTTTCAAGGACCTATAAAATATAGTTACCATTAAAAAATGGTTAAAGGAAAAATTGGGTATTATTACCGGGAATCTCTTGAAGATAACCAAAGTTTTCCGATCGAAAAATATTGATTTTCAAGAATTCTACCCTATTTCTACGAAAAGTTGTTTTTTCCCCATATAAAATACATTAAAAACTTTGAGCGCTTTGAGCACACTCTAGTTTTTTTTTATTTCAAAATAAAAAAATACTGGTAAATTTTTGTTTGGTATAGAACAATCCTAGGGGCTGGCGGCATTAAAAATGCGACCTTATTTTTTTTTTACATACATTTTTGGACCACTTTAACGTACATATATACCCTGCAGGGAAAGCTACTAGTTGTGAACTAGAATTCGACCAGTTTGCCTTTCAGCCCAATTAGTTCACGTTCTATCCTTTTTCAATGTTAGCGACTGGTATTTTTAACATTGCGATGTCCTACGAGATGTCAATTGTCAGGCTATGCATCAGCATCTACTAGTAGAAATACTAGTAGCATCATACCAGTTGATGAATCACGCATTTTCTTCCATACAAAGCAATTTTTTATATGGAAAAGAATGCATACCACCGTCAGAAAAAAAAATTATCAAAAATCAACGCGATTTTTTAGCAACTTTTAACTTGCACTTTATTATACTAGAATTTAATAAGCTATAAAACTGCATACCAAAAATTATTCTAGAAATTAAAATTAAAATGCTTGGAATTGGGATGAAAAGTTTGTGAAATTTTTATAATTTTTGAACAAAGTCTGAAATTTAGATTTATATGGTATTTATTAGATAAAGAGCTATACTTTTATATAAAAATAAAGAACCTTAAAAAGGCAAAAGAAAAGTAGTCAAAACTGGTAAAAATGTAGGTGTGCTATCTTTTGTCGCGGGGTGTAGATAGTCAAAACTGGCCAAAATGAAAAAGGTGCTATAACTTTTTGCAGTTGCTTAATCTCAACATTGTCAGTAGTTCTAAATTCAACCGTTTTAAGTTGCAAAAAATAACAGTTTGAAAATTTCAAAGCAGTACTTTTTGCAACTTAAAACGGTTGAATTGAGAACTACTGACAGTATTAAACTAAAATGAATTCAATACTAATAAAAATTTGTTTAATATTACTACTATTAAATGCATAATAAAAGTATTTCATACTTACCAAAACTCATAGCGATGGCATTTCGAATAGTCGCTGCTAGTTGGTCATTGTTTCCAATCCTTATAGATTGATTGGGTTGATTTCTGGTTGCTGCGTCTTCTGCAGAGTCTTGCAGCCAGACGGAAGAAACTTCGTCATTCTCAGTTTTTAAAAAATTGTGCAAAATACAGCATGCTCTTATAACAATGTTGACATTTTTAGCCGCTACCTGTAAACCTCTGCCTATTCTTCGGAAACGGGCTTTCAGCTGCCCGAAAGCATTTTCGATCAGTCGACGACATTTGGAAAGTCGATAGTTGTAGAGTTTTTCAACAGCCGGTTGATTAGCTACATATGGGTATGGTTTCATCATGTGGCGCGATAAACGAAAGGCAGAATCGCCAATAAGTAGCACAGGCACATTGACGCCGTTAATAACTTTGCTATTTTGTACAAAAATATCAGCACTTTCATGGAAATGCTTTAACGAACTTCTTTCAAATATGTACGAGTCATTATTTTTCCCAGTTGATCCAATATTTAAATACGTAAATTTTGATCTGCAAAGTCTGAAGAAATATAATATATGTACATATCTATACAATAAAATATACTCATAAATTTACCTGTGATCACAGCTTGCCAATAAAACCACAGAATACCATCCTTTGTAGTTGTAGTAATCTATCGCATCCTCTTTTCTTGGCTGAACCTCGATGTGGCAGCCATCTACAGCTCCGAAGCATTGCGGGAAGCCCAGTTCTGCGAACCCGTCTACGATTATTTTGATTTCTTGTGGATGGGGGGAGTATGTACTAATGTATTCTCCAAGATTATTGCATACTGCATGGCAAAAATCCAGGACAATTTTACCAACAGTACTACGGCCAACGCCGAATAAACTGCAAACTGTCCTGTACTCCGCTGCCGAGCCCAAAGAGAAAAGTGCGATAGCCACTCTCTTATCGAGTGGAATACAACGCCTCATGTTGTTATCCATTTTCTCAATACTGCGCACTTTATCGCACACTTTTTGGAAACCCCTTCTATCGAGACGAAAGTTTTCCCTAAATCTTGTATCATCCATTGCACGGACGTCGTACTCCCAAAATGTGACACTGCGATTCTTGAAGGGTGGAATTCATGAATTGCAGTTTAATAAAAAAGACATAACTTACGAATTTCCAAACTTCCCGTACGCGTGCCTGAGCAATTGCAATCCCGGATTGTAGGATTGCGCTACTGTTTATGAGAGCTTTCATCCGAGTTCGGTTGTCCATTAGTTTAATTAATAGTAGTTTCATTTTTTCATTAAATAAATATTGATTTCTTACAAACAGCATAGCTGCCAATAACAACATTTTTCTTTTATCCATTTTAATTTCACAATTTTAGCAAACAAAATGTACGTCAATATCAGCTGTTTAAATGCACAGAGTTGTCGTCTGTTAGGGTGATATTTTAAGTTGCATTTGTGCTTCTGAATGCAAATCAACTCAGTCCGTTTGTCTAGGCTTTTAGGCTCCAATAGTCTGTAAGAAATTTATGTTTCATAGACTTTAATAATAATAATAAATATCTATCTCGATTCGTTTTGCCTGTTACAAACAACCGTTATGTGAACAAGGTTATAATACCCTTGTGCACAAGTGTGCTCGGGTATAAATATTGGTCAAAATAAAAAAATCATGTCCACACTCGCATTGAACTGTATAGCGTGAGCTTTATTGTAATTTTTGTTTATGTTCTGCCAACACCGCCTTGTATAATTCGCCTTGGCTGGTGGTGATTAGATTTGTCTTCGTTTGTACTACATACATATATCCATGCATACAAACATAGATATGTACACACATACAAACATGTCTATTGCTGTCCATAAGTACGTACATACATATGTTCATTATTATATCAATGAACCACGTTTGCTTCATCATAATACATATCCATACAAACATACATACATATCTATGTACGAATGTACACCAAGCACGCTTGCTTCGAAGCAACGTCGTCGTCTTCGCCCTGTGGCAAATTGGGTTCGTTGTTATTAACTTTGCCGCTACCAGCAGCGCTGAAATGCAAAATAGATTCATACATACATATGCACATATGTACCCTGCAGTGAAAAGCCAAACCAGTTAGAAAAAATACTAGTTCATTAACTACGATGTGCCTACCAGTTCGCCAATTTCGAAGAACTTAGGCGATCAGCGACATCTGCCTTTGAATTGCCAAAGCCAAAAATTAAACGCAATTAATTGCTTTTGTTACAAATGTCGGCTGTGGCGTCACGTGAAGACTACTGGTTCTGGTTCGAAATCTCAGGTTCGAGGCCGCTTGGAGGTGGTTAAGGATTTTTAAGTTAAATAATTGTAAGTAAAAATAATTTATTCAATTTATAAATAAATAACAAATTTGAAAATCGAATTGCATTGCAAAAAAACATTTAAGAAGAATGCTTGTGCTATAAAAAAAAAGAAATTTAACAAAAATATTTTTTTTTAGTAAATTTAAAAATTACAATAAACAGCCTAAACAAAAAAATAAATTTATAAAAAATAAAAATAAAATAAAAAATAAAAAATTTTCCCTGCGCCAGGATTTGAACCTGGGTACTCAGGCTTACCACGCGAGTGCATTGCTCTGTCGGCCATTGTGACTTCTGGAGCATCGCGAGCAAAAAGGCACACTTATGCTTTTCACGGGGCATGAATTGGCAGACTATC
>NW_016157241.1:241873-247145 GCF_001687245.7 Rhagoletis zephyria
ATATAGGTATTTAGGGAAAATTTTCCAAAACGGATCCAGGCTTTGAAAAAAAAAAAATATTAGGGAGTATAGAGGAGCTTTTTCAGATTCTAAATCTGAAGACCCCACCCTCCGGAGGCTTATAGTTTTAAAGTAATTCGCATTTAAAGTTGCAAAAAATACCGAATTTAACCTCACCTTTTGCTTTGTACACCAATTGAAGTGAAATGTCAGTGCTGCCATACATATGAAAAAATGCCTCAAAAACACAAAACGGAAGCATTAAAAAAGTGCAGATAATGATCGCGCGATATTTAATAAAAAAATTTAATTATTTATTGGTCGATTTTTGATTAAAAAGTTGCATAATTTATCGAAGTATCGATTTTATAATAAAAAGCGATGTTTTATTAAAAATGTTCATTATTTATGGAAGTATCGATTTTTAGAATATAAAGCGCCGCGGTCTAAAATTTTTAATAAAAAGTCGCGCGATTTTTAATTAAAAATTTTCATTATTTATGGAAGTATCGATTTTTAGAATATAAAGCGCCGCAGGCGAAAATTTTTAATAAAAAATCGCGCGATTTTTAATTAAAAATTTTCATTATTTATGGAAGTATCGATTTTTCGAATATAAAGCGCCGCAGGCGAAAATTTTTAATAAAAAATCGCGCGATTTTTTATTAAAAATTTTCGAGATATATGGAACTATATTAATATATGGTTACTGGGTGTTTTATATAAAATCACGCGATTTTATATAAAAAAATTTCATAATTTATGAAAGTATATTAAAAAAAAAGCTTCTGCATGCGAAAAAATAAGAAGAGAATAAAAGAAATACCGTTGGAATACGGTTGCCATAAAAATATGACGATTTTACGCACAACTCCTTTTTTGTGTTGGCCGCGTTTTAATAAAATCCTTTAATAGTGGCGTATTTACTTTTAAAACGTATGGCAGCACATATTTGCTCTTACTGTCGGCCATTGTTATTTCTGTTTGTTTTGAAAAGTGGTAAAACGTGAATACAAATTTATAAACGCGTTTTACTTAATTAATTGGTGAATTATATGTAATAAAAGCATAAAATACGCATGTGAGCATTGAAAATATAATATGTAACACAAAATATAAGTGATAAGTGGCATATTTTAAAAAAATTAGGGGGTGATAGTAGACATTATTTAACAACAAATTGCTAAAATACTATTAGCAATTATATTGTGAGAGTGAACAAGTCATGTTGAGGAGGCCTCCCCCAACATCCTCACCAAGTTTCATGACGAAATTCCTTATACTTTCGCTGAAATTTCGATTGGTTCCGTTTTGGAAAGCCCACCCGGTATTTATGTTAGTTATTCGCGTGGATAAGTTTTAGTTATTTGTAAAACGATTTTGTGTTTCTGTGCTCAAACGCGTGACTCGAATCAAACAACTTTTACACACTTCTAGACGAGAGTCTACGCATTATTTAGAAAAAAAATGTTACTCTATCTGTGCACTAATTTATAAATAATTTCGGTTGCGAAATATGCCGAAGGCCGCCTAAGCAGAAAGAAATTCTCTGCCAAAGGTAAAAATTTTGGTTTGAAATGTGTATTTTTGGCGAATTATGCCGAAGGCCGCCTGCGCAGAAAGGTGTTCTCTGTAAAAGGTGTTCAGCCCCTCTTCTGCGGCAAAACAGAAAGGAGAATTCTACTTAGTGTGGGTTATAATTTTTTTCGTTGAAAAACTTTGCTTTTCCTTTGCGAAAAATCCCAATTTCCCCTATTATCAAACATCTCCCACGGGGCCTGTGGGGGTGAGGGGGGGGGGAGAACTTTCCATAAAGTGCGGTTCATCCTCTTTCTTTAAGGGGGATTTGGGGGGCCAGCTTCCCAAACCCCTCCGCCCCTTACAGCAAAATCGTTGTACAAATAACTAAACACTTCCCATCCGCATTACCATTTTTACCATCATTTACATGATTACAATTGCAGAGAAGAGAAGAAAAAAATTGGTCCGTCTGGTGGAAGTCCCTCGCTTTGGAAGCACTACGATGATGTCCATAAAATTATAGGATGCACACCAGCGAACGATGCAGAAATTTTGGAGTCTTTTTCTATGGTAAACTTGAATTCAATGCGTATATTTTAATAAAATAAAATATGTTTACAACTTTTTATTTTTAGAATATATCGTCAACAGCAGTGCCACCATTGCCATCGTCTATTCCGCCCTCTTCGCCGGTTCCTGCACCGTCGACACCATGCCTCAGCCGCCAGCCGTCACCTCCAATGTCGTCGCCAATGTCAGCGCCACTCTCATCAGACGATATGCCGTCCACCTCCGTGGCTATGGGTGAGGTGGTTAAACTTGCAAAAGAGCAAACTGCGTTGCTAAAAACAGTGGCAGAAGACGGCAAGGTATTAACCACGGAAGTCGTGAATGCCATTAAGGAGCAGAGCAGCGACTCAAAGGAGTTTATTAATTTAATGAAAAGTATATTAGAGAAGATGTAAACTATATACAGTGCCGGTAAAAATAACAGCACCTTACCATTTTTTACCGGTTTTGCTATTTTTTTTGGGTCATATTCCTTATTTTCCCGTGCAATTCCTTTGGAGTATATTTGGAGGCCATTTGAATGGACATCTCCGTATAGATGTGGACGTTTCGCTTAGCGCGCCGCAGGTCACCAGAATACTCGGCCCATAGTTCCAGGAACACTTTTTCATCACTGGTGCTCCAAGTGCTGCGATTTTTGTTGTCGGACATCTGAATTTGGAAAATATGTATTTAATAATTAGTTTTGCTCATATTTTAACACAATATTGTGAAAACTTACCGCTGATTTTATTTGTTTGCCGCTTTTTCATTTGTTTTCATCAAACTTTCGTGCTGTCAATCGAAATTACCATTCACAATAGTAAATAGATGTCAATTTTGGACGGAGTTGCCAAATTGAAACTAGCAAAATCAGTTTAAATGCAAACATATTAAGTGCATTTACAGCAAGCCTATTTGCATTTGAAAGGAGTTAATGCATGAGTTAATGCAACTAAAGGCTGATTATGCAAATAAGCGAGCCCGTTTGTCTAGGCTTTAAAAAAAGGAACATTCGCATACAAAATTATGCAGAAATATCAAAGAAAATTAATTAAGGCGCAAAAAAGTAACTAAAAGTGCGAATTCAAAATATTAATAAATATATTTCTATCTAAAGAAAAATCAACTAAAATAGAACTTGAGATCTTATTTAATTCGTTTATTGCACGGACAGATCTTCTAGCTTCCAAGGTCTTCAGATTTATTAAAAGTAAACGAGAAGTGTAGGTGGGCATAGGAGCAGAAAAATTCAAAGACCGTAATGCAAATTAAAGAAAAACCTTCTGAACACGCTCAATTCTATTTATAGAATTACTATGATAAGGCCTCCATATAAACACCCCGTATTCCAAATTTGAACGTACGAACGACGTATATAACAGTTTAAGTGTATACGGGTCACAAAAATTTGTACAGTTTCGCCTCACAAAGCTCAAAACTGAATAAGATTTCCTAATTATAAGGCTGATATGGCTATTAAAGGAAAAATTTGATGAAAAAATTATGCCAAGATCTCTCATTTCCTCAGCAGTTTCTAACAAAGTATTAGAAATACTATAATTTGTCGATACGACATTTCGAATTTTTGCAAAAGCGATTTTAAAACATTTATTCAAATTCAGTGAAAGTCTCGATTTCAAGCACCAGGAATGCAGATTATCCAGTTCTACTTGAAGCCTATTCATATCATTCAGATTTTTTACTGTTGAAAATATTTTTAGATCATCCGCATAGAGTAAACATTTTGAGAGTGAAAAACACGTTGTGATATCGTTTATAAACAAAACAAAAAGCAACGGTCCTAAGATATTCCCTTGGGGAACCCCAGAGGTAGCAAAGAATGGTTCAGAGGATATGCCATCAATAGAGACTACGCACCGCCTGTTACACAAATATGATTTTATCCAATGCAGAAATACTGAATGAAATTATTTCGCTTCTTTGCTTCATTTCGGGGAATGCAACGTAGAATGCTGCATCGTAGTCAGCTGAAAAATAGAATGAATATCCAAAAAATCTTTTCCTACCGTTAGTTTCTGTGGAAATTTGTCTCGCATAAAAATCATGTTTTGCTTTGTTCAATTTGCAGCGAAGTTGAAGTCAGTCAATGAAGTGAAGTACATGAGTGAGAAAGTAGAATTTTAAGCTTTATTAAATATGCATGTATGTACATACCGATTTTTAAGTAAAATCTAAATACCCAAATACATAAATATGTTTGTATAAAAACTGAATTATAAAAATTTTAATTAAATTTAATCTTTTAAGACATTTTCTGATATAATATAAATAAGTATGTACTCATCTGGGCATTCTACATTAGTTTCTCTGTAAGGCATTCTTTGTTCGCTTCTCTGGATTCTGTTTATCCATGCGTTCTCGTTTCGTTTGAAGGTAATGCTGCGGGTAAGGGCTTACCGCCAATGACATGCCCATGTTAAAATAAGGCCTTCCTGAAGCGAAAGGGTAAGCGATTCCCATCGCCTAGCTCGTTTCCACATTCGTTTCTATGGTAATCGTGTTTTTTGCTGGGATGTGGCATCAGGCCACCAGAAAAAGCCAATTTTTCCAAAACAAAAGCGCCAAATTTTTTTGATTCAGTAAAAAGTGTATATACATATCCATTTCCTCACGTTTTTATTAATAAATTAAATTCAATACATTTATAACAACGCAAAACATATTTAATTTACCTATTCCTCACATTTTATTCAGTAAATGAATTCCATCTTAATGTAGAATATTAGTGTATAGTGTATACATACTAGGGATGTCAGGGATGTCCCGGTCTTTTTTAAGTCCCGAATATCCCGGGATTAGTCGATTTAACTCCCGGGATTGCTGGAAAAAATTTTTTTGTTAGCCAATTAAATTTTGATCACAAATATCCCCGCTCAAGGGCAAATTAAGAATTTTTTGCAACCCTTAATGCTATAATTTCTTTAAGATCGCATTACCATCAAAAGAAGGAATAATTTTGCTTCGCTCGAAATGGAATAGGTGATGCACTTATATATTTATTGTTTACTTAAATGTGTTAACTTTTTTATTATTACTTAAATATACTGATAATATCTTAAATTGATCTCAAACAGTGATTCAAAAAATGTTATATAGTTACATAGGCAGTTACTGCTGTACCAAATACAGTCACTTACAAAAATATTTTGCATCGATTTTTTTTGCAATATTCAAAATA